>NW_007732599.1:129909-130918 GCF_000696425.1 Galeopterus variegatus
TCAAAAATTACCTAGAAAGGTAGAGAAGATAAGAGATTTTGTATCTCTTATTAACATATTATTATCCCTAACAATTTAAATTTATTAGAATAGGATTTAATACCTTGAAAATTACATGAGATGATGAACTTTAAAGAAAATTTGATTAGTTTTCTCTGACTTTTTTCCCCAAATAGATAGGTGAAGCTTCAGGCAGTCATAGATGTTGCATTTCAGTGCAAGCTCTTGGGCAAGCACACTCCAGGATCTTGTTTCTCAAACTTGAGCAGGAATTAGAATACTTGGGGTTATTAAAATACAGGTTACTGGGCCAAATACTCAGACTCTGATTCAGAATCTGAGAATACTCTGATTCAATAAGTAGGGTAAGTCCTAAAAATTGGCATTTATAACAAATTCACAAGTGATGCTGGTGCTGTTGGTCCAGGAACCACACACCGAGAACTCTTGTCCTAGGACAAGCACGTGAGAGTGTGTCAGTTTGCAAAAGCCAGAGTGATAATTATTTAAATACTGTTGTATCTACTATTCTGGCAAGATGACAGAACAAAACACTGAATAAATACAACAAACAGCCAAGTAACTCCCAAGTGAAAAAATGAAGAGGCCATGAAAAGAAATCTGGTAAATTCTAACTTCCCTGAAGATACTAGTCTACCTAGCTAGTCAAAAAGCATGTATTTTAACAGTCTCCTAAAAGCAAGAGACAAGACAATGGACCTAACAAAAGGTGGAAGTGAGAAGAACTAAGATGAGTAGATAAAACTAAGGAAAAGAACACCAAGGTCAAGGGTTCAGATTCTGGTTCTGGCCACACACACACACACACACACACACACACACACACACACCAAAAATGAAAACAAAAAAACTAAGAAAAGGGATACACATTCAGTAAAAGAATAAACTAAAAAACAATTAACTGTATCTGTCATAAGAAAATCAAAAGGAAATTTATCAATTAGCAGAATTCTTGGTGGGAAAATAAATAAATATACACATAAATAAA
>NW_007732599.1:132697-134456 GCF_000696425.1 Galeopterus variegatus
GTGTTTATACCTGTGTATATTCACATCCATCTTTTCTTCCTTCTCTATTGTCACAAAGAAAGAGCTGTCTTTCCTTATGTCTGTCCATCTCCAATGCCCGTACTACTGTTTCTTTAATATATGAGTATTGCTACGAAATTATAACCTCTCTAGCATATCTGACACTTTATTCTCTCCCCTAACCATCCCAATTATATTTAAACTGCTCAAATTGCTCCCACATTTAAAAAGACACCCTTGATCTTTGGCTTTTTTCTACTTCACAATCAGATACAGTCTGTTGAAAGATTGTACTTGTTTAGGTTCCCTGACTTCTCATTTGCACATCTACATACTGTAGAATATTTTCCCTATCACTCTCAAGAAAGCAATGGTTTCCATCTTATTAATTCTAATGGATTCTGTCCAATCGTTATCATTTTTGATCTCTCTGCAGCATTTGACTCGGTTAACATTTCCTTCTTGAAACATTTACTGAAATCCTTTCCATATATTCTACCAGTTATTCTGTTACTCTTTTTTTTTTTAGTGTTTTAAAGAAGTTACATTTCCTCCTTTCTATTAAATATAGATAACTCTTACGGTTTTTTTCTCTGCCTTCTACTTTTAACATTCCTTCTAGATCCTAAGAACTGTCACTTAAACAAGTTTCAAAGAGAAAACTATAGTGTCCCAGGGGGTTCACATCTATCTAGAAGAAAAATACTCAAAAGATATTCTAAAAGCACAAGGGTACAAAAATGTATTACTTAAAATGTATTGCTCAAAAAATACAAGTGTCAGATGTACTTGAACAAAGAAAATTTTAAAAAGAAGATGGGGGAAGTTTTGGCAGAAGAGATTTTATGCTTTTATGCTAGATCTGTGGTTGATTACATTATTTATTCAAAATTATTATTCCTTCTCTGTCCATGCCATACTTCTTCATAGGAGCAGTATATTTTCCATTGACCTTTGGCTTGGCCATGTGACTTACTTTGCCAATGAAAACATTTAGAATATTACCAGTATTTATATTTGAATGTGTAATATTAGTATAATAAAATGTATATATACAACTGATTATATATGAGCATATATAAATGGGTGTATATATGTAATATGCATGCACACANAATTTAAAAGCCTACAAGATTTATGGGCTACCATTAAGTATACAAGTATTTGATTTTGGGGCATTTCAGAAGGAGAAGAAAATATATTTAACAGAATAATAGCTGAAAACCTCCCTAGTCTGGGGAAAGACATGAACACCCAAATCCAGGAAGCTTAGAGGTCCCCAAATAGATTCTTCCCAAAAAAGGACTTCTTCAAGACACATTGTACTCAAACCATCAAAAGTTAAAGACAAAGAGAGAATCTGAAAACAGCAAGATGAAAGCACTATGACTTCATTAGATGATGACCTCATTTCTGACACCCCGTGTTTATACCTGTGTATATTCACATCCATCTTTTCTTCCTTCTCTATTGTCACAAAGAAAAGAGCTGTCTTTCCTTATGTCTGTCCATCTCCAACGCCCGTACTACTGTTTCTTTAATATATGAGTATTGCTGCGAAATTATAACCTCTCTAGCATATCTGACACTTTATTCTCTCTCCTAACCATCCCAATTATATTTAAACTGCTCAAATTGCTCCCACATTTAAAAAGACACCCTTGATCTTTGGCTTTTTTGTACTTCACAATCAGATAAAGTCTGTTGAAAGATTGTACTTGTTTAGGTTCCCTGACTTCTCATTTGCACATCTACATAC
>NW_007732599.1:135934-146226 GCF_000696425.1 Galeopterus variegatus
TACAACTGATTATATATGAGCATATATAAATGGGTGTATATATGTAATATGCATGCACACATAAACACAAACTCACAGACACACCATTTATGCATGTGTATATATAATTGTATGTAAGTACATTTTTATGTATGCATACACACACATATATATAATTGTGTGTGTGTGTATATAATTCACATGAAACTGCAGAAAGCAAATGGGTGGACTGATATATTGCATTAGGAAACATAGAAGAGGACAAACATTTTTTGACTGGCTCCATCCCAGATACTTTGGTCAGTGTTTAGCATCTACATCTGCAAATAATGCATCTCTGGATTTACTTACTCAACTTTTGGTTTACTCTCATTGTCACACTTTTTAAGGCATAATTTACTTTATGCCAGCTAATGGGTCATTTCACCAACAGTGAGACAGAATTTGTCATCTAGTAGGACTGCATCTCCTACAGCCAAAGATGACATTTGACATATTTAATAATCATGGAGAAAGCACCAGCCAATCAGATCAGATACTGAAGAAGGGTCCTGGATGCCTCTTGCTGTGTCAGAAATTCATCCTAAGTTGTGCAGAGGTCTTCAGAGTCNTCCTGGATGCCTCTTGCTGTGTCAGAAATTCATCCTAAGTTGTGCAGAGGTCTTCAGAGTCACCAAGAAGGAGTCAGTGTGGCAGGTAGCACAAGGGACATTTAGGGATAGAGCCAAAAGTTTTGCACTAACCAATAGGAAATTATTTCAATAATTAACAGCTGACATAGAAGACAATCAGCCCTGCATTAGCTCTACAAACTCTCTTGATTTATGTGACTGAGTTCCTCTAAAGGTCCTATATAAGGACTACAATTTATAATCTTTCAAAAACCCCAAAAGGCACAGAAAGTTCACTTAAATAACACAGTTTATAGTTTAACAAGTTGATACCAATCAATCTCTCTTTGTGGTCACATATGGAAAATGTGTTGTTTCTGCTCCATTAAGGCAGCATGCTAGCAAATATAAATATCTCTAACAAGTGGTTGACACAAAATTAAGAGAAACACATGTGAATAAAATTTTAACTATGGGCTGCATGGGAAGACTGTAGTTTGTATTACTTTGAGGATGACTGGAAGTAATCCTTCAAGTTTCGAGACCTCAAATGACACCTCACCTTACAGTTGTGTCAAAGTAAATTCTATATTTTTGTTTTAATCTACTGAAATTATTCAATTTTTTTAATATGAAGTCAATAAAGAACTAAAATGCCTTTTACTGTTAAATAAGCCAAAATGCAAATATTCTGCTTAAGGAAGACTAAACTGCCTATAATTAGATTTAAATATATAATATAAAAAAGATTTAAGAAAATTTTTATTATTTTATTCATCTTACATGGTTTTTTTTCTCTGCCATGTGAATTAATCAATTGAATGGTATTCTCTTAGGAAGAATTAAATGTAATAGTTCCATAGTTCTCATGAAGTGTACAACTTGGAAACAAGAACTTTTCAAAAGAGAAAAAAGAATGCATAAAAAGTAAAAGAAACCAAAATCTAACTTAATTACTTAATCAAAAACAAATATGCCAGGTATCCAGGAAAGGGATTAAACTGTATATGATCTTTAATTAAGCCTCAATAGTGACATGCCCAGAAAAGCTCCATTCCCACTCTGAAATATCAAAGGGTGAATGTCAGTGAGATATAAAATTACCATTTACAAAAAAATCTAAAGTAGTCCTGGATGCCTCTTGCTGTGTCAGAAATTCATCCTAAGTTGTGCAGAGGTCTTCAGAGTCGCCAAGAAGGAGTCAGTGTGGCAGGTAGCACAAGGGACATTTAGGGATAGAGCCAAAAGTTTTGCACTAACTAATAGGAAGTTATTTCAATAATTAACAGCTGACATAGAAGACAATCAGCCCTGCATTAGCTCTACAAACTCTCTTGATTTATGTGACTGAGTTCCTCTAAAGGTCCTATATAAGGACTACAATTTATAATCTTTCAAAAACCCCAAAAGGCACAGAAAGTTCACTTAAATAACACAGTTTATAGTTTAACAAGTTGATACCAATCGATCTCTCTTTGTGATCGCATATGGAAAATGTGTTGTTTCTGCTCCATTAAGGCAGCATGCTAGCAAATACAAATATCTCTAACAAATGGTTAACACAAAATTAAGAGAAACACATGTGAATAAAATTTTAACTGTGGGCTGCATGGGAAGACTGTAGTTTGTATTACTTTGAGGATGACTGGAAGTAATCCTTCAAGTTTAGAGACCTCAAATGACACCTCACCTTACAGTTGTGTCAAAGTAAATTCTATATTTTTGTTTTTATCTACTGAAATTATTCAAATTTTTAAATATGAAGTCAATAAAGAACTAAAATGCCTTTTACTGTTAAATAAGCCAAAATGCAAATATTGTGCTTAAGGAAGACTAAACTGCCTATAATTAGATTTAAATATATAATATAAAAAAGATTTAAGAAAATTTTTATTATTTTATTCATCTTACGTGGTTTTTTTCTCTGCCTTGTGAATTAATCAATTGAATGGTATTCTCTTAGGAAGAATTAAATGTAATAGTTCCATAGTTCTCATGAAGTGTATAACTTGGAAACAAGAACATTTCAAAAGAGAAAAAAGAATGCATAAAAAGTAAAAGAAACAAAAATCTAACTTAATTACTTAATCAAAAACAAATATGCCAGGTATCCAGGAAAGGGATTAAACTGTATATGATCTTTAATTAAGCCTCAATAGTGGCATGCCCAGAAAAACTCCATTCCCACTCTGAAATATCAAAGGGTGAATGTCAGTGAGATATAAAATTACCATTTACAAAAAAATCTAAAGTTAATTTGCATTTCAGAAAGTGTTCAAATTAATGTTTGAGATGCTCCAGTGACACAGTTGTGACACTTTGACTCTACATTTTTTCCCATAATTTACTGTATTTTAAAAATGCTGAAAATATATTTTCTATAATCTTTTTTTAATTTATTGCCTTGGAAACTATGAAATTGTTTGTGAGGTAGCTGCAACAGAATGAAATTATTTAATTGAACCTCTTAATTGCTTGGAGTTGATCCTAAAAAGTAGTAGGATGTAATTAATAATTAAATTGACATTATTGGTTTTTTTCTGTGTGTGGGTCCCCAAATTATGAACACCTTTGAATATATGTTAAAACATTTCACATCAATATTTTCTAGGGAAAAAGTGAGATAATCTAAGTCCAGCTCTAATCTAAGTAAAATCTCATTAGAGTTGACTATTTTTAGACTCCTGCTATATGAATTCCAAATTGGCTTTATATCTGCAATATTGATCAAATCAATTATCAAATTATCCTTGATATGATCAAATATTGATGTATTAATAAGTTTAGGACAGCAAACTTTAAATGAGCTTTATGTTGAAAACATGCAAAGGAGTACATTCTATGAATTATGAGTTAATAAGATTTTTCATAATAACAGTTTTAATAAATGAATGATTAAATTTTTCTCAATCATTAAAATGTTTATTAAACATTGATGATGAAAGGTCATGGTGACTATTTTAAAACATCTTCCTTATTATCTAAATAGAAATGATAACAAGTGTTAGAGAGGATGTGGAGAAAAGGGAACTCTTGTATACTGTTAGTGGGAACGCAAATTAGTACAGACATTATGGAAAATAATGTGGCGGTTCTTCAAAAAAACTAAAAAAAGAACTATTATATAATCCAGCAAATCTACTTTTGGGCATATGTCTAAAAGAAATAAAATTAATATCTCAAGAGATATTTGCACTCCCATGTTCACTGCAGCATTATTCACAATAGCTAAGATATGGAATCAACCTAAGTGTCCATCAACAGGTGAATGGAAAAAGAAAATGTGACATATATATCCAATGGAATACTATTCAGCCTTTAAAAATAAGGAAATTCTGTCATTTGCAGCAAGATGGATGAGCCCGGAGGACATTATGTTAGGTGAAATAAGCCAGGGACAAAAAGACAAATACCACATGATCTCACTTACATGAAGAATCTAAAACAATTGAACTTACAGAAGTAAAGGGTATAATTGTGTTTACCAGAACCAGGGAAGGGTGGGACAGGGAATTGGGTAAATACTGATCACAGGATACAAAATTTCAGTTTGACAGGAGGAATAAATTGAAGAGATCTGTTGTAGAACATGATGACTGCACTTAATAACAATGTATTGTATTTTTGAAAATTGCTGAGTAGGTTTTAAATATTCCCACCACAAAAAAATGGTATGAACATATTAATATATATGTTAATTACTTAGATTTAGCTATTCCATAATTTATACATATTTCAAAACATGTTGTATACAACAAACATATACAATTATGTCAATTAAAAAATAAATTTTTAAAATTAAAAAAATTGACATTTCTAATTTTAGTTATATTTGGTTTTCTTAAAAAATAATCATTTGAAAAGTTTTCTCAGGATAAAAATAAGCATACAATATATTAATTTCTACAAATAAAAATTTAACTGTCCATAAAAAATTTGTATGGTGTGATCAATAAATTGCATAACTTTATTTTTTACCAGTAGAGACCCAGAACTTAGAACATTTCCTTATATGTGAGTGCCCAAAAATCGCTTCTTGAATAAATTAATAAATAAAAAGGCAGTAAAATATTACACACAACCTAAATTTGGAAGCATTTGAAAGAGTGATGTGACTCACAAAACATTTGTATTTACCTTTCTTCTTTCATACATTGCAGTTTGTCATTCCTACAATGCTACCTCAGAGAAAGTGAGCTGACATGGTGGGTACCGTTCAAGTATATATGTTAAAACATTTCACATCAATATTTTCTAGGGAAAAAGTGAGATAATCTAAGTCCACCTCTAATCTAAGTAAAATCTCATTAGAGTTGACTATTTTTAGACTCCTGCTATATGAATTCCAAATTGGCTTTATATCTGCAATATTGATCAAATCAATTATCAAATTATCCTTGATATGATCAAATATTGATGTATTAATAAGTTTAGGACAGCAAACTTTAAATGAGCTTTATGTTGAAAACATGCAAAGGAGTACATTCTATGGTGCACTGTATGAATTATCAGTTAATAAGATTTTTCATAATAACAGTTTTAATAAATGAATGATTAAATTTTTCTCAATCATTAAAATGTTCATTAAACATTGATGATGAAAGGTCATGGTGACTATTTTAAAACATCTTCCTTATTATCTAAATAGAAATGATAACAAGTGTTAGAGAGGATGTGGAGAAAAGGGAACTCTTGTATACTGTTAGTGGGAACGCAAATTAGTACAGACATTATGGAAAATAATGTGGCAGTTCTTCAAAAAAACTAAAAAGAGAACTATTATATAATCCAGCAAATCTACTTTTGGGCATACGTCTAAAAGAAATAAAATTAATATCTCAAGAGATATTTGCACTCCCATGTTCACTGCAGCATTATTCACAATAGCTAAGATATGGAATCAACCTAAGTGTCCATCAACAGTTGAATGGAAAAAGAAAATGCGACATATATATCCAATGGAATACTATTCAGCCTTTAAAAATAAGGAAATTCTGTCATTTGCAGCAAGATGGATGAGCCCGGAGGACATTATGTTAGGTGAAATAAGCCAGGGACAAAAAGANTATTAAAGAAAGAAAATCTGCTGGGCTGTGCTCAGAGTGGCAGGCAGCCCAGGGCTGCCCTAGAAAGGGGACAGCACCAGGTGGGGGAGTGGTAGAGCTTATATTGGTATGTTGGTGCCAAAAGCTGGGTGATACCATCAAGGAGGGTCGTTATGCTAATGTGGATTGGGGTGGAGAACTGCGTCCTTGCAGAAGCTAAAGGGGTTTCTGTTTAAGTCAGGAGGCTTCTCCTAAAGAGAAGTGGGGAGGGTAGGGGAAGAGGTGGGCAGCGCCATTTTGTACTTGGGTTTGTCTAAAGTGGTGCTGGTTTTGTTGCAGATCTATTACTACCATAAAGCAAAAATATGAAGTATGTCTTGCAAATTATGTAAACTACAAAAGAAAGTAAAGATTTTATAAGTATTCACAAATATTCACACGGAGATACATGATTTATTAGCACTGAGTTGAAATATTCAATTGTTTCTGTTACAATCTCTGACATTTCTTCTTCTTATGTGAAAAATAAATATTATTGAATGTTTCATTTTAAACTACCTATATCTTGTCTAAGTGGTGAATGGAATGTAAGGAAAAGACCTTAATATTTACTTCTAATATTACTGAGAAATAGGTGTCTTGAAAACTAATTCAAACCTAGAAAATTTTTCTAAATAATAAACATACATTTCCTAAATTTCTGGGTTTAAAGTAAACAAGTCATAAGAAAATAAAAGGGTAAATTGGTCCTGAATCCCTGATTTTTGATGGTGTTTGCTGATTCTGAGAACCTAGACCCTTGGATTTTAGAGTATACTCAAGAAACAGAAGTAAGGTGGGGAGCTGAAATTGAGACCACTATCTAAACTCAGGACCTGGAAAGGACTACATATTCAGTGAAAGCACTTTGCCCACAGGCTGCAAGATAATAAGAAAAATTTACTGGAAGTTGGGTGGAGAAATTATAACACCTCCCTTGATAATCTGTAGCCAAAAGATGACCCTAATGTGGCTGTTAGATTTAACTTCACATTGTCTGCAGGCCCCAGGACATAAGTCAGGAAAATAACATATTTCCTGGGTTAATAGGACCAAAATGCCTGGCAGTAGGGGAAGGGGGCAAAAAAAAAAAAAGACATATTCTAAAGAGGCAAATGTAAAATGAATTTATCATTCACTCTTCCGTTAGTAGTTTCATCATTTGAATAAAGGACGTGGCTTCATTTTTGAAGTTTGGCTGATAACTTTTAAGCCTCACTCCCCCTTCCTTTTCCTCTGCCCCACAACTGGCCATGCTGATAAGAAAGCCTGGGTGCTCTTCCCTTTGGCACTGACAAGAAGTTCAAACCAGCCACATGCAAGATCTCTCATCCCAGCCCCACCTCCTAACCACCATAAAAACTCCAAGCCTGTCATATTTTCTTTCTGTCTCAGGTCATTTTCAAGACTGGCTTGGCAGCCATACTATTATCTCCAGAAAGACCCATTATGGGAATAAGAAATCATTTTATACCCTTTTGATGTGTGTATGGTATTATTAGTCTCAACCTCAAAACCAAATTTTAGTGGAGGTTTTTTTTTAATGAAATCAAAACAAGTACTAAAGAAAACAAACTAAATATAGCATGATTTTTATTGACCAAGCCTTAGAGTTGAATCATATGCATACCTTTAAATAGTTCAAGCAATTCCACACTCTCTCTTGTATGCAGGGATTAGATAGTCTAAATTGTGTGAAACTGCCTTTGCCTTAATTTCAGTTTGTGAGAACCATTAATAGCATGGCATTTTGTCACATGGAATGCAATTCTAGTGTCTAAAGATACCTGTTTTTCATTTATATGTCGCCTAAATACATTTACTTCAAATAAGGAGTGTTAGAAAAAACAATAATCTGTTTCCTTTTTGGAGGAATGACCTACTTAGGCTTATTGAGAGATGAAATATTCACCTCCAATACTAAACCTTTCTAAGGGATTTCAAAGGATAATTTGGATTACACAAATCCTACATAAAAAAACAAAAACAACTATAAACAAACCCTACATAATATATATACTTAAATATTTTGCCAGTGACATCAAGAAAAGTACAGTGTTTTAGGAAATAGCGTAAGAGAGGAGATAGTTTAATAAAGGTTGCTGGTAAATTAGATAAAAAATAAGGCTTTCCTAAGAAAATGGTACTTAAGTAAATGCTTGCTTGATAAGTGAGATAAGTCAGGCATAATGGTTTGATGTGGAGAAGGAAACAGGGAATTTGGGAGGGAGAACAGCACCTGTGAAGTCTCTGAGGATGGAAAGTAAAAAACGTCATGATGGAGAAGCAGAGAAAAATTCAAATCTGTGTGGCAGAAACAGAGTAGGACAAAATTACAATGACTGAAGATAGAAGTTAAGGTTGATTATGCAGGGCTTTGTATGTTTTATTAATAGTTTAGAACTTTATCTTAGAAGCAATTGGAAGCATTACGTTTTCTCAAGGCATTTCTGTGGTTGGATTTATATTTGCAATAAGTCCAAGTAAGAAATGACAGTGACATAGAGAAGGGTGGCAAAAGAAGACATTAGGAGAAATTTTAAATTGGCAGGATGTGAGTTGATCAGATACAGAAATTGCAAGGAAGGGAGGTGTCAGGATAATTTACAGGTTTCCGACATGAACAGCCTGGAAGTTGAAAATGTCAAAATTTGTTATGAATAACACCAAAAAATTTGTTGTGGGTAACAAAAATAAATCAGTTACTGGAAAACAATCAGTTATTGGAAAAGAAAACAAGAGTTCAGTTTTGGAAAATAAAAATGTTTGAGATGCCAATGGGACATTCAAGTGGAAATGCCTAAAAAAGTGTATATATTGAATAGATATGGGGTTTAGAAGAGATGACTGGTGATAATAATTAGGGAATTATCAAGTTCCAGAAAATTTTAAAGCTATGGGAAACGGACTCATCTCCTATAAGAAGATACAATGTGAGAAGAGAACATGGCCAGTGACAGCCCTGAGGAACGCGAATGCCATTTATGAAGTGATCTAAAACAAATTTGCACTAATTTGTACAAGTTTGAGCACCATGCTCCCAACAAAAGTCTAGTTCTCAACTTGTAAGTGCCACACAATGTGTTGCCTATTCATGAATCACAGTAAAACAGACCCAAGAGTTAGATGTTCTGATAGAGAAAGCAGAAGCCTGCTCTTTGAAGCAAAAAATTTCGTGGGGAGGATGGTAATAATGCCAAGTTCAAGACCTGCATGTAGAGGTCCCACATCTTTTTTTTTTTTAACTTCTCAGTATACATTGTAGTTTATTTCCATGACCCTTTACCCCCTCCCTCTCTCCCCTCCCGTCCACACTGCATCATATTTGTTCACTTTTCTTAACAAGTTCAAGGAATTGTGATTGTTGTGTCTTCTCCACCCCCCACCCTTTGTTTGTGTGTTTATTTACTTATTTTAAGCTCCCACAAATAAATGAGAACATGTGGTATTTCTCTTTCTGAGCCTCACTTGTTTCACGTAACACAATTTTCTCTAAGTCCATCCATGTTGTTGCAAATGGAAGTATTTCATTCTTTTAGAGTAGAATTCCATTGTGTAGATATACCACAATTTCTGTATCCACTCGTCTGATGATGGACATTTGGGCTGGTTCCAACTCTTGGCTATTGTAAATAGTGCTGCAATAAACATTGGAGTACAGGTATCCCTTCAGCATGATGATTTCCATTCCTCTGGGTATATTCCCAGCTGTGGAATAGCTGGGTCATATGGTAGATCTATCTGTAACTGTTGAGGAGCCTCCATACAATTTTCCACAAAGGCTGCACCATTTTGCAGTCCCACCAACAATGTATGAGAGTTCCTTTTTCTCTGCAACCTCACCAGCATTTATCATTCTCAGTCTTATGGATATTAGCTATCCTAACTGGAGTGAGATGGCATCTCAGTGTGGTTTTGATTTGCATTTCCCAAATGCTGAGTGATGTTGAGAATTTTTTCATGTGTCTGTTAGAGGCCCCACGTCTGTATGGAGTACAGACAATCTAAAATTGAAAGGACAATGCAATGTACCTATTGATCATGAGTATCACATTCTCATTTTCTTGCTTGATTTCTGAAAGTAGGAAAAATGAAGAAACTTGAATTTTTCCATATTGCCATATCTCTGAAAACTTAAATTCAAACTGTATACTTCCTACATTCGTCAATATTTCTACATGCACATTAGTTTCCACTACTGTTCATTACTCTCCAGGAATCTCCAGAAAATGCACAAATTATTTCAAATTCTATAAATTCAGCAAAGGCTTCAGAGTCACTAGTAAAATGACAAAATATACTGGGTAAAGATATTTTTGCCAAATGATTTGGCCCTGATTTCTATTAAAAGCATATGCGAATATGCAGAATACAGACAGGGAGGAATATGTGAAGCCAAACCATTTCTGAACTAGAATCAATTCAATTATTTTAAGGCTTATTGTGCAATTTATGGATTACCCAACCCAGTTCCCTTTCTTTTTCTTTCTGATCCTTAGATTTTGCCACTTTTTTTTGCTTATTACCATTCTTCCAAAAGGTGATCCATGGAAAAGAAAAAAAAGAAAGAAAGAAATCTGAATAAAACATGGCTATTTGTGGAAATTTATCTTGCTTA
>NW_007732599.1:146769-151726 GCF_000696425.1 Galeopterus variegatus
AAAAAAAGAAAGAAAGAAATCTGAATAAAACATGGCTATTTGTGGAAATTTATCTTGCTTAGGCAAAAATGCTTGGTAGAGTAAAAGGTTGAATGTATTTGGTAAAATTAAACTGAGATTATGTGTGTATTTAAATTGCATATCTTCCTAATTACTTTAGATAAGTAGGTTTAAATGATTTTTGGCTGTTTGCTGAGCTCATTTAACATATTTAATCTTTCTTTAACACTTTTTTTTCCCCAAATACAAACTTGTAAGAAGCTTAAAAAATAAAAAAGATATAATTACAGTTCCTGTGGTTGAAGCAGGAGGTGAGATCCTGAAGCTATACTCATTGGAAACACTCTCTACATTCAAACACACCACTGCATACACAGACACATACTCATTCAAACACACGTGCACATACACACATACATACACCCATACACACATGCATACACAGACATACATAAACATGCACACACACGTATACACATGCATATATCAGCCCCTAAGAAAGTCCTTCAGTCACCTCTGTGGAACTCTAGGACTGGACACAGATCAAAATCTACTGCTGGAAACCATCAAGATTATGTCATAAACCTAAATTATTTAATTTTTTAAGCACTGAAATAAATTACATGGTATGAACATACACAAAGAGAATGAGTATCATAATCAACTGAGGTAGAAGATAAAAGTAGTATGTTACGCTTAAGGAAATGCTTACAATTGTTTCACAAATAAGAGCAATTATTGTTTACACAGATAACTAGCATTAGTATTTCACTTTATAACTTGATTTCACATATTAGGATGGACATCAATCACAAGGAAGTGGATGATGGCCAAAGGCAGACATGTTTTACTGCTTTTCTGAGGAACACAGGATCAATAACACATCCAGACCCAGACGTTGCTACCTTACTGGTAGCAGATACATATGAGAAGAAGGTCATGGAGGAACATGCTTGCTCCTTCTCACTCCTAGGCCTAATAATACACTTTGATGGCAGGATCAATAACACATCCAGACCCAGACGTTGCTACCTTACTGGTAGCAGATACATATGAGACGAAGGTCATGGAGGAACATGCTTGCTCCTTCTCACTCCTAGGCCTAATAATACACTTTGATGGCGTAGCAATGTGACTTAAATGAAGCCTTGGTACTTTCACCAAATTTCCCATTCTCTAGGGGGACAAAGTACCTTATTTAGCTATATTGAAGCAGATTTTTCAAGTACTTAACAAATAGCTGATAAACTTGCTGTGTCCGTCGGGATGTTTTGGTTGCAAGTAAGAAAATACTCAAATAAAAGTAGCTTTTAGAAAAATAGGGATGTAATAGGAAATACAGAGTGTGAGAGTTTTACTGTTTATTCTAAAAATAAGTACATAACCCCAATCATTTTTATTGTAATTCACTTCCACCTTCAGCAACTGTGGATGTACCACACACAGTTCATTCATTCATTCACCTATTGAAGAATATCTTGGTTGCTTCCAAGGTTTGGCAATTATGAATAAAGCTTTACTATAAACATCTGCATGCAGGTTTTTGTGTGGACATGAGTTTTCAACTCCTTCAGGTAATGCTTAGAAGCATAATTGCTGAATTTTATAATAAAAGAATATTTAGTTTTGTAAAACACCTCCAAATTGCCTTTCAAAGTAGCTATGCCATTATGCATTCTTGCCTGCATTAAATGAGAATTCCTATTGCTCTACATCCTTGCCAGAATTTGGTGTTGCAGTGTTCTGGATTTTGACCATTCTAATAGGTGTGTAGTGGCATTTCATTGTTTCAATTTGCATTTCATTGATGACATATCATGTTAAGTATCTTTTCATATGCTTATTTGCTATCTGTATATCTTCTCTGGTGAGGTGTGCATCAAGGTCTTTGGCCCATTTTTAAAATTAGATTGTGTTTTTATTGTTAAGTGTTAAGAGGTCATTGTATATTTTGGATGACAGTCCTTTATCTGATATGTTTTGCAAATATTTTCTCCCAGTCGATGGCTTCTCTTTTTTTCTTGAGAGTTTCCTGCAGAGCAGAAAATTTTAATTTTGATGAAGTTCACTTCAATTTTTTTCATGAATCATGTCTACGTGTTGCATCTAAAAAGCAATTGCTAAACAGGATGTCCAGTTGTTCCAGCACCGTCTATTAAAAAGACTGTCCTTTGTCCCTTGTACTACATTTTGCCCCTTTGTCAAAAATTAGTTGACTATATTACATGAATCTATTCCTGGACACTCTCTTCTGTTCCTTTTATCTATTTTTTTTTTTTATTTTTTGTCATTACCACACTTTCTTGATTACTGTAGCTTTATAGTATGTCTTGAAATTCAATAGTTTAAATCCTGTAATTTTGGTTTTTCTCCTTCAATAGTGTGTTGGCTGTTCAGGGTCTTTTGACTCTCTGTAAAAACTTCAGAATTAGCTGATCACTATCTATGAAATCACTTACTGGGATTTTGATGGGGATTACATTGAATCTATTGATCGAGTTGGAAAGAACTGGCATCTTGACAATATTAAGTCTTCTTGTCCATGAACATGGAATATTTCTCCATTTATTTCGTTCTTTGATTTCATTCATCAGAGTTTTGTGATTTTCCTCATATAAATCTTAAAAACATTTTGTTAGATTTATACCTGAGTATTTAATTTTGGGAGGTTCTAATGTAAATGGCATTGTGTTTTTAATTTCAAATTCTACTTGTTCACTGCTGATATATGGGAAAACCATTTTTTTGTATTAATCTTTTCCTGCTATCCTTAATGATGTAATGGTTCATTTCACCCAGGTTACCAAATGCATGGGCAAAGGGTTGCTCATAGTATTCTTTTATTATCCTCCTAATGTCCATGTAGTGATGTCCCTTCTTCCATTTCTGATATTAGCAATTTGCGTCCTTTCTCTTTTTTTCTTACTTAGCATGGCTAGACTTACTGATTTTATTGATCTTTTCAAAGAACCATTATATTAGTTCATTTCTGTTACTTATAACAAAAATACCTGAAACTGGGTAATTTGTGAAGAAACAGTATTATTGCTTACAGTTTCAGAAGCTGGGAAGTCCAAAGTCCAGGGAACACATCTGGTGAAAGCCTTGTAGGTGGGTAGATATTCTTCCCACAAAGCGGATGGCAGAAGCAGAGAGAGATCTAACTCCTCAATCCTTCTCCTTTTAAAGCTTTCAGAATCACACCCATGACCAGCATTAAACCATCAATGGATTAATCCATTTATTTGGGCATTGTACTCACAATCTAATCACCTCTTCAAGGCCCCACCTTTCAGGTACCATAATAGGATTTCTTACCCTCTTAATACTGTCATAGTGGGGGTTGTTTCTAATACACAGACTTTGGGGGACACAGTTCAATCCATAGCAATCATTTTTTGGTTTCATTGATTTTCTCTATTGATTTCATGTTTTAAATTTCATTGATCTCTGATTTAATTTATATTATTTCTTTTCTTCTTACTTTGGATTTTATCTTCTCTTCGTTTTCTAGTTTACTAAGGTGAAAACTTAGGTCATCAATTTTAGATTTTTTTTTTTTTCAGCGTATGCATTCAAGGCCATAAATTTCCCTCTAAGCACTGTTTCACTGCATCTTACATATTTTGACAAGTTCTATTTTTGTTTTCTAGTTTACTAAGGTGAAAACTTAGGTCATCAATTTTAGATTTTTTTTTTTTTCAGCATATGCATTCAAGGCCATAAATTTCCCTCTAAGCACTGTTTCACTGCATCTTACATATTTTGACAAGTTCTATTTTTATTTTTATTTTGTTCAATGTATTTTAATTTCCCTATAGGTTTCTTTTTTGACATACATGTGATTTGAAAGTATATTATTTAAATTCCAAGTGTTTTGGAATTTTCCAGCTATCTTTCTGCTACTCATTTCTAGTATAATTCCACTGTGGTCTTAGTGCAGGCATTGTATAATTACTATTCTTTTATATTGATTAAGTTTGTTGGCCCAGAATGTGGTTTATCTTGGTGAATGTTTCATGTGAGCTTAAGAAACATATGTATTCTGCTGTTGTTGAATGAAGTAGTCTACATGTCCATTATATCCAGTTGACTGGTAGTGTTGTTTAATTCAATTACATCCTCACTGATTTTCTGCCTTCTGGATCTGTTCATTTCTGATAGAAGTTTGCTAAAGTACCAAACTGTAATAGTGGATTCATCTATTTCTCCTTGAAGTTTGACCAATTTTTCCCTCATGTATTATCACAGACAATGTTTTTATCCCCTCAAAATTCATACATGGAAACTTAATTTCCAATGTGACTTGTTATGATTAATTTTAGGTATCTATTCGACTGGATTAAGGGATACCCAGAGAGTTGGTTAAACATTATTTCTGGGTACGACTGTGAGAGTGTTTTTTAAAAAGACTGACATTTTAATCAGTGGACTGAGTAAGGAAGATCTGCTCTCACCCCATGTGGGCAGGCACCATCCAATTGGCTGAGGGCCCAAATAGAACAAAAAAGCAGAGAAAATGCAAATTCACTCTCTCTCTTCTGGAGCCGAGTCACCCTTCTCTTCCTGCCCATGGATATCCGAACTCCAGGTTGTTCAGCTTCTGGACTCTGGGACTTTCCCCAGAGGCCCCCAGGTTCTCCAGCCTTCAGCCTCAGACTGAGAGTTGCACTATTAGTTCCTCTTGTTCTCTGGCTTTCAGACTTGGACTGAGAGTTACAACAGCTTCCCTGGTTCTGAGGCCTTCAAGCTTAGAATGAACCATGCTACCAGTTTACCTGGTGGTCCAGCTTGCAGACAACCTATCATGGGATTTCTCAGACTCCATAATTGCATGCACAAATTCCCATAATAAATCCCCTCTCATCCATCTATATCTGTCTATCTATCTACCTACCTTCTACTGGTTCTCACTGAAGAATCCTGACTAGCATGGTGTTTGTAGCAGGAGGTGGGA
>NW_007732599.1:152560-155350 GCF_000696425.1 Galeopterus variegatus
AAATGGGATTAGTGTCTTTATAAAAAGACCCCAGAGAGATCCCTTGCCCCTTCTTCACTGTGAGGTTACAGTGAGAAAGCAGCTGTTTGTGAACTAGAAAGAAAGCCCTTGCCAGACATTGAATCTGTCAGCAACTTAATCTTGAACTTCCTAGTCTCCAGAATTGTGAGAAATAAATTTCTGTTGTCTATAAGCCCAAATGGATGAAGACACATATTTTGAACATTCATTGTTAGATATATACATGTTAAGGATTGCCATGACTTCCTGGAATTGGACACTTTATTATGTAATGCCCCTCTTTATCTTTAATACGTTCCTTTGTCTAAAGTCTGATGTCTGAAATTAATATAGCTACTCCTGTTTTCTTTTGATTAGTGTTATCATGGCATATATTTCTCCATCCACTAACTTTTAATTTATATGAGTATTTTTATCTAAAGTGGGTTTCTTGTAGACAACATATACCTTAATCTTATTTCTTTATCTATTCTGACAATCTTTGTTTTTAATTGGTATATTTAGACTATTAAATTTTAAAGTAATTATTATTTTTACTGTTTTCTATTTATTGTCCTTTTTCTCTTTTTCTATTTTTGTCTTGTACTTATTTCCTACCTATCATGGTTTTAATTGAGCATTTGCTGTGATTTCATTTTCTCTCTTTTAATAGTTTATCATCTATCTTTTACAGTTTGCAATAACTGTAAAAATAAGTCTGCTTTCCAATAAAACTATACCACTTAAGGGGTAGTGCAAGTATCTTACAGCAACAACATATTTCTAATTTCTCCCTTCTATCTCTCATATCATTGACTTTGTTTCATTCATATATGATTATAAAAAATACTATATATGCATACTAATTGAAACATTGTTATTACATTGGATACTGTTATCTGTTAAGTCAATTAAAAATAAGAAAAATAAATTTTTATTTTACCTTCACTTATTTCTTCTCCTATGCTCTTTAATTTTTAAATGTAGATCTGAGTTTCTGATCTTTAGTATTTCTTGGCATCCCCCCCCCAAAATTTTTTTAATATTTCTTGCAAAGAAGGTCTACTGGAAACAAATTCCCTTAATTTCTGTTTGTTGGAGAAAGTCATTATTTCTTCTTCACTTTTAAAGAATAATTTTGCAGGGTACAGAATTGTAGGTTGTTGGGGTTTTTTCCTCAACATTTAAATATTTCACTCCCCTCTGTCATTGATTGCTTGCATGGTTTTTGATGCAAAGAGAGTTAATTTCTTATCCTTGCTCCTCAGTAGGTAAGGCGTTTTACACTTTGGTTTCAGGATTTTTCTTTATCTTTGATATTCGGCAGTTTGAAAATTGTATGCCTAAGTGTATAGCTTAGTTATTGTTTTTGCTTTTGTTTTTGTTTGGCATTTATCTTGCTTAGTGTTCTCTGAGCTTCCTGGATCTGTGGCTGGGTGTCTGACATTAATTTTGGGAAATTCTCAGTCATTATTGTTTCAAACATTTTTTTCTGTTCCTTTCTCTCTTTCTTCTTTTAGTATTCCCATTGCATGTATGTTATACCTTATTAGTAGTTGTCCCATAGTCCTTGGATATTCTTTTGTGTTTTTGTCTTTTTCTTCTTTTCAGTCTTTTTTCTTTTTTCTTTGCTTTTCAGTTTTGGCAGTTTCTATTGAAATATCCTCAACCTTGGGGTTTCTTTCCCCAGCTGCATCCAATCTATAAATAAGCCCATTAAAGGCATTCCTCATTTCTATTTTAGGGTTTTTGATCTCTAGCATTTCTATATGGTTCTTCCTTAGAATGTACGTTTCTCTGCTTACTTTGCACATCTGGTTTTGCATGCTTTTCACTTTGTCCACTAGCGCCCTTAGCATCTTTATTATAGTTGTTTTAAATTTCTGGTCTGATAATTTCAAAATCCCTGCTATATCTGAGTAAGGCTTAATACTTGTTTTGTCTCTTCAAACTGTGTTTTTGGCCTTTTTGTGTGTCTTGTGATTTTTTTCTTGATGGCCAAGCATGATGTCCTGGGCAAAAAGAATTGCTGTAAATAGGCCTTTAATGATGTGGTGGTAAGGTATACAGGGACGGAAATCATTCTATGAGTCCTATGAGTGAGACCGTACCTCTGGATTGTAAACTTCACACATGCTTTCAGTGCCTCCCCATCTCTTAATTGAAACAGGATGGCTACAGGGGGCTGCAGGTGGGTANTTTCAGTGCCTCCCCATCTCTTAATTGAAACAGGATGGCTACAGGGGGCTGCAGGTGGGTATTCTACTTTTCTGCACTGAAGGCAGGAGCTGGTTGGAGTTGGATATTTCTTTACCCCATGTAGAGAAAGCACATAAGGCTCCGCTAAAACTCCAGCAGGTGAGGCTCTGGTTAAACAGCTTCTCATGAGGGAAGACCTGTTAATAAGAACAGAATGATCTGGCTTATTTCAAATGGTTCCTTTCTCTCTCCCTCTACCAGGAGCATGAAGAAATTTTTCTCCAATATTCCCTGTGAGAACCTGTCCAAGCTCCTCAAGGTAAAACTCACAAAAGTGTGGGAGTCTATGATAACTGGGTCCCCTTAATTTTTAATCTTTCATACATGTTCATGCTGAGCCTCCAGCGGTTTGTCATTTATCCCTGCACTGGTTTCTACAGAGGTTTGTGCTCATGGGTTTCTGCTCAGGCAAGCTTCAATTCTCTGCATTTGCATTTAGGTATCTCTAAGTTTGGCAGGCATTAGTTTTCCCTGTAACCTCTCTGACAAATCTAAGAAGAGTTGTTGATATTTTAGTTTATTAAGCTTTTT
>NW_007732599.1:155987-158046 GCF_000696425.1 Galeopterus variegatus
AGTAGTAACCTTCGGCTTCTTACTTGCTGGCTTAGAAACTGGAAGTCTCTTTATTTTTTTTTATTGCAGTGTTAGTGGAATTTTAAGAAGGAAAAAATGTTATGGGATCAATATGCCAGGTTAAACTGCATATCAAGAGGTATTTTATATTATCTAGTCCAAAGTGGCACAGAAACTTAATGGGCATAATATTTGTATCATTTTTTTTTAAAATGAAGGCTAATATTATTCTACTTTGCTGAGACTATACTGCTTACACTATATGCTATCACCTTCGAAGATACTGCTACTGGCATTTGTTGAGCACAACCAGTGATTTATGCTAGGCTTCTGAGGTAAAGTAAGTTATTGTTCATTAGCTGGCAAAACTATGGGATAAGACAGGCTGACAAAACAATTTTGTGCTGATAAATTGTTGTGCACTTATTTGCAAGGCTGGCATAAATAATCTTATTTCTTCAAGGTGCAAACAATAGATAGCAGGAGACCAAGGTGTCATGCCAGTGAAAGACCAAGAGAGCAATACAGCATCTTAGAGCTTTTTGCATGAGAATCATTCATTTATATTTTCTAGTGTGTGGGCTTATTTCTAAGAAAAGTCTAAAGTCCAGTTCTGATCATTTTCAAAGATAAAACAGTCATTGTTGAAAAGTCAAGTCTAGTTGTCTTTGTGCTATTATTTTGAAAAATAATCTATGCTGTTCGTAAAATTAATGTATTTTCCTCTGAAATGTAACATGAAGCAAGAGGGCAATCTTTGAGAAGATATTTTGTTCAGTCATCACTATCTTTTATTGTTTTGCCCTAAGTTTAAAATGAATTCTTTAAAATGGCAAGTTAATTACTTGTCAAGCTCAATATTTTTAAATGTACAATTAAGTAACTCTTTCTGTCATATCCAAAAAGGTGTACTTGTATGTGGGAAAACATCAAAATATTTGAACTACAAGGTAATTATAATCATGGTTGAAAATGCTAATAAAATAAAGTTAAAGTAATTCTCCTATACATTAATATACCATCTATGGTAGAGTAATCAGGGGGGGTTGGACTTTATCATTAATTAGAAAATGAATATAGTATCTATTGCAGATTAGATTAAAAGGAAAATTTACTTAGAATTGAATATAAAAAGTGTCCTTTATGTTATTTTTTCCTATAATGTATTTCAATCATTCTAAACATGATATTGATGAAAAAATTTCAGATAAAAATATGAATTTCCATTTTATTTCTCAATTACTTCAGGCAGAAAAGCTCAAACATCTGGGTGGATATGGAATAAAGAACTTCAGATGTTGCACCCACTGAGTTTCATATTGAGATTTATGGGCTGTGTCTTGATTCTGTTAGAAGACTGAGCTGTATTCCTGTATCCTATTCTATTATTAATTCTTCATATCTGGCTCCACAGGGTACTTTTTCTCCACAATTTCCAATTCTCTTCTGATAGGTCTCATTCTTGTCATGTAAGCCATTCTTCGTTCTTTAAACTGTTAGTGTCTGCTTCTGTTCAAAACACAGTAAGTTCAACAGTCCATTCAAAGTACCACAAATAATATGCACCAAAATAATGACTAAAGATGTCCAACAGTTAATGCCTAATTTAGACATTACTTTTCATATCAAGTAAACCTGCCTTTTTCATAAGGCAATATTACTTAATGCCTTGATGCTTTCAAAATCCCAACTGTAGATTGATACAAAAAGGAGATAATACAATATTGGAACCATGTTGAGTTGTTATGTAATTTAGATAATTTTGATAGACTAGAAATACTTACCTATTTCCGGCTTTATTAATAATACATGTGACCCTAGAAAGTTACTTAATGTATCCACATCTTAAATACCCTCTGTAAAAATCACGGGAAAATATAAAGAAATTATATGAGGCTTCATCAGTTTTGTCTGATAAAATCACAGGGGAGGGCCGGCCCCGTGGCACACTCGGGAGAGTGCAGCAGTGCTCCCGCTATGGGTTTGGATCCTATATAAGGATGGCTGGTGTGCTCACTGGCTGAGCGCGGTGCGGGCGACACCAAGCCAAGGGTTGCGA
>NW_007732599.1:158883-159451 GCF_000696425.1 Galeopterus variegatus
GGTGCGGGCGACACCAAGCCAAGGGTTGCGATCCCCTTACTGGTCACAAAAAAAAAAAAATCACAGGGGAAAAAAAGGGATTTTATATGGTTTATCAGGTGTCTAATCAGGTCTTATTTACTTTGCCAGCTCTAGGTATATGTAATTTTAAATTATACATTTACATCAATCCTAAGGAATGTGTACAATTTGTTGTTAAGTAACATGAATACACAAGGTAAATAAGAAGGAAATTCTTGGTTCATGCAACAAAAGAATTTAACAAATCATTATGTAAAATGGTTCAGATGTCCCATATTCATAAAATGTGAATAGTTTGTTCTCCTTTTCAATTTGAAGCATTTTTTCTTTGGATAGACTGATTTTACTCTCCAATTGATAATCACTATTAAATTCTTCGATAAACTATCTATATGAATATAAAGAAGAGGTTTAATATTAAAAAAATCATTTGGGGGGCACAGAAAAATGAAATCTGTTCATTACTAACCATTTATCAAAATTCTGTTGGTTTATGTTTACTCTTTCAAGAATAGATCAACATTACATAAATCAGTAGTAAAAATTA
>NW_007732599.1:160554-162149 GCF_000696425.1 Galeopterus variegatus
TTGGTTTATGTTTACTCTTTCAAGAATAGATCAACATTACATAAATCAGTAGTAAAAATTATGGTTCTTTACTTTGCTTATTAATTTTTAAAGGAAAAATAACATAGAAAATTAAGTGGCTAGGATATTAAAAATTTGGTAGAGCAAAGTGTTTTTTTAATCTTGATTTACTACATAAATTTAAAAATAGCTCTCTCTCAAGATCTGAATATTACATTTCACATACTCTTTTCCAAAATATATTCTTTTATTCCCTTGGTAGTGAGATCGAAGAGACATAGATATGTTATAACTAACAATTATGTATCGACCTACTATTATATTTAAAGCATTGTAATTTATTAGAGAGGAGGCAGTAAGGAAACAAAACTTAATACAATATTATTATTATTGCCCTCTATTTCTGACAGTGAAAGAAATAAGATTTTTTTAAATTTACAATTTTATTAAATTTTGTATAAAAATCTCTAAATGATCCCTTTTTGCAAAATATTCCTTTGATATTTAAAAATTTAGTATCCACTTATGAATTTATGCATATACACATAACACTTTGGGGAAAATACACCCCAATGTTTGCCTCTAGACTGGAGAAAGATCTACTTTTTCTCAGGTTTCCCTTTTAATCCATTGAAATGTCTTTGTTTATGGCATGTATTACTTTCTAAACCTACTTTATTGAAGTATAATTTAGTTATACTAAAACTCAATCAGGTAAAATGTGTGGATAGAGATGAATTTTGATAAATACATAGATTCTTGTAAACATGTCACTCTTCAAACAAGCACCTGTCCATCTTTTTCATCACTGTAGCTTACTTTTGCCTGTTCTAGAACTTCACATAAATAGAATCATACAATCTGTACTTTATTGTTCTTGCCTTATTTCACTCCACGTGATCTCTGAGATTCATTCATTTTGTTACATGTATCAGTAGTTTATTCCTTTTCAATGCTGTGTTGTATTCCATTGAGTGAATGTGCCACAACTGCTTTATCTACTCATCTGTTGATGGACATACTCATATGTGCTGTTTCTAGTTTGTTGCTCTTATGAAAAAATTGCTATGAACGTGTACAAGTCATTGTGCAGTCATAGGCTTTTATTTTTCCTGGTTAAATATGTGTAAGTAGGATTATATGATTAAGTGTATTTTTGACTTTACAGGACATGGGTAAACTAGTAGCCAAAGTGATCATATCACTTTGTATTTCCATCAGAAATGTATGAGAATTCCATTTCTTGCATTCTCACCAATACTTGGTATTGCCAATCATCTCAATTCTATCTTTCCAGGTGGGTGTGTTGTAGCAGAGCATTGTGCTTTATTTTGCACTCCTCTGATGGCTAAAGATATTGAGCATCTTTTGCCCATTTTTGTTTGGTTGTCTTCTAATTATGAAATTATAAGAGGTTTTCATATATTTTGATAAGCACTGTGTCAGAAGTAGGTAATGGAAATATATTCTCTCAGTCTTTGGATTGATTTTTTATTTCTTAGTGTTGCCTTCTGATGAAGACATTTTTATGAAGTCTAATTTATTTGTTCTGTTTTCTAGTTTGCTGTGTTTTTTTTTTTTTTTTTTTTTGCGTG
>NW_007732599.1:163273-170330 GCF_000696425.1 Galeopterus variegatus
TTTTTTTTTTTTTTTTTTTTTTTTTTTTTTTTTTTTTTTGCGTGTGAGTGTGTGCTGTTGCTTTTTTCCCCCCTAAGAAATCTTTGCTAAACTCAAGTTTACAAATAATTTTTTCTGTTTTCTTCTAGAATTTTATAGTTTTAGGTTTTTATTTGGGTCTTCAGTCCATTTTGAGTTAATTTTTCAT
The DNA here is from genome assembly GCF_000696425.1 of Galeopterus variegatus. NCBI lineage: Eukaryota > Metazoa > Chordata > Mammalia > Dermoptera > Cynocephalidae > Galeopterus > Galeopterus variegatus. The sequence goes on from NW_007732599.1 coordinate 163,461, forward strand.
ATGGTACAGTTATCAGCTGAAGTTTATTTCCTTTTCCATGGATACCCAGGTGGTCTAGCACAATTTGTGGATGATACAATCTTCCCACATGGAATTACTTTGTCGTGGTCAAAATCAATTGATGACTCATGTGTGTCTGTTTCTGGTTTCTGTTTTGTTACATTGATCTATAGGTCTTATGCCAAAATGCCAATGTGTCACCCTATTTAATTCTGTATCATTAGAAGATGTCTTAAAATCACGTAGTATAAGACCTCTAACTTTGTTCTATTTTAAAATTACTTTAGCTATTCTGGGCTCTGTATGTTTTTATATAAATATTAGAATCAGCTATGTGCACATGCATGCCATCTGCAAATATAAGCGGTTTTACATCTTCATTTCCAAACTATACATCTTTTAATATGTTGCTTGTCTTCTTGCACTGACTAGGAGTTTCGGTACAATATTGAGTAAAAAGTTATGTGAACAGGTATCTTTACACTTTTCCTGATTTATTTTAGAAGATAGCATTTCAGTCTTTCACCATTATACATGATATTGTGTCTTACAATAAATGTTTAACTTTCATCTAAATTTTAAAATTTATTTGATAAATAGCTTGTAACATTCATCCATTATATTTTCAGTATCTGCAGAATTATGGCATATACAGTGATGCTCCCTTGCATTGGTTGGTTATTTTTTTCTCGTGATCACGGTCGTCCATTGACAGTTGTAATTAGTATGAAAATAGCTGTTTCTTATATTTGTTAAACTTTCTAGCTATTCATTACAAGAAGGCAAGACTGCTACAAATTACTTCAAGACTTCTGGTTAAATCTGTGGGAAGATTTTATAACTGTGAACTTATTTCCTTTAATAATTACAGAGTTATTCATATTTCCTATAGCATATTGTTTCAGTTTTGATAACTTGTTTTGAGTTCATCATATTTATTAGCACTAAGTTATAAATGACATTACCTCATTATCCTCCTACTTCTTTAGAACCTGTAATGATGTTGCCTCAGTTATTACTTATGTTATTCCTTGGTGATTTATCTTTTCTCTGTCATCAGTCTAGCTAGAAGCTTACCTGTTTAATTTTACTTTTTAATGGCAAGTCTGTTTCCAGAATTTTTTATCTATCATATGTTGTCATCATATTATTTTTTACTCTCACCTTATTATTTCCAATCTTCTGCTTAGTTGGTGTTTGATTTTTTTTTTTTTGTATTTTAGTTTTTTAACTTGGAAACTTAGATCATTGATCTTAACCATTTTCCTTTTCTAATTAAAAACACTAAAATATAATTTTTCATTTAAACATTACTAGAGCCAGACTCCACAAATTTTGTTTTACTACCATTCAAATTTTTCTAATATCCCTTGTGATTTTTTCTTTGACCCATGAGTTCTTTAGAAGTATATTGCTTGATTTCCAAATATTTGGGAATACCCCAGATATATTTTTGTTATTGGTTTGTAATTAAATTTGATTTCCTATATATTGGCAGGAAATATTTGCAAATAATATTTGATATGGTATTCGTATTCAGAATATATAAAGAACTCTTAAAATACAACAATAAAAAGATAAATGACAAATAGACCCACATAAATATGTCAACTGATTTCTGGTAAAGGACTAAAGGCAATCACATGGAGAAAGGATAATATCAATAAATGGTGCTGGGATAACTGAACATCCACATGCCAAAAAAAAAAAAACATATATATATGTATGTATGTATATAAACACTGATGTTATACTACCCACAAATTAACTCAAAATGAATCATACAACTAAATGCAAAACACAAAACTATAAAATTTGTAGAAGATAGCAAAATAGAAAATCTAGATAATTTGAGGTTTGGCATGAGTTTTTAGATACAACACCAAAAGCATGACCCATGGCGGGGAAAAAAAGATTGATAAGTTGGACTTCATTGAAATTAAAAAAATGTTTGCTTTGCAAAAGAACTTCTCATAAGAATGAAAAGACAAGCCACCGATTGCGAAAAGCTTTTAAAAACACAAATCTGATAAACAACTTGTATTCAGAATATACAAAAAACTCTTAAAACTCAACAAAAAGAAAATGAATAACAATTAAAACTTGAGCAAAAAATTTGAACAGAAACCTCACCAAAGAAAGATAAATAGATATCAAATAAGCATATAAAATATGCTCAACATCATGCCATCACACAATTGCAAATCAAAGCAACAATGAAATACCACTACACATGTATTAGAACAGCTAAAATCCAAGACACTGATAACACCAAATGCTGACAAGGATGTGGAGCAAAAGAAACTCTCATTGCTGGTGGGAATGCAAAATAGTACAACCTCTTTGGAAGACAGTTTCAGTTTATTGCAAAGTGAACATAGTTTTACCATATAATCTGGCAATCACACAAATGAGTTGAAAAATTATGTCTAAACCAAAAACCTGCACATCAACTTTTATACCAGCTGTATTTATAAATGCCAAAACTTGGAAGCACCCAAGACATCTTTCAATAGCTGAACAAGTAAACAGTCATATCCAAATGATGAAATATTATTCAGTAATAAAAAGAGATGAGCTATCAAACAACAACAACAACAACAAAATGCATGAAGGAACCTTAAATACATATTTCAAAGTGAAAAAGCTATCAAACAACAACAACAACAACAACAACAAAATGCATGAAGGAACCTTAAATACATATTTCAAAGTGAAAAAAGCCAGTCTGAAAAGGCTACATACTGTATGATTCCAGCTATATAATATTCTGGGATAGGTAAGACTATAGAAATAATAAAAAGATGAGTGGCTGCCCAGGTATTGGCGAGGAGTAGGCAAAGAATGAATATACAGAGCATGGGGGATTTTTAAGGCAGTGAAACTATTCTGCATGATATTATAATGGTGCATATATGACATTACACATTTGGCAAAATACATAAAATGTACAGCACAAAGAATGAAGTCTAATGTAAACTATGGACTTTAGTTAACAATGACATATCATTTATAACAAATACACCACACCAATGCAAGATGTTGATAATAGGGAAAACTGTGCATGTGGCAAAAGGAACACATGAGAACTCTGTCCTTCCTGTTCATTTTGTTGGAAAACCTAAAATTCCTCTAAAAATCAAATTTATTCATTAAAAAAGATAACTTTTTCTTAATGGGCAAGGATTTGAATAGACATTTCTCCAAAGGAAATATACAAATAGCCAATATTCAGATGAATATATGCTCAACATCATCATTAGGGAAATACTAATCAGAACTACAATGAGATATCACCTCACACAAATTAGGGTGGCTAGAATAAAAAAGACAGACAATAACAAGTGTTGGCAAGGATGTGTAGAATTGGGACCCCTCATTCATTGCTAGTGGGAATATAAAGTGATGTAGCCAATTTGGGAAACAACTTGGCAGTTCCTTAAAATGTTAAATAGAGAGTCCTCATATGGCTCAGAGATTCCACTCTTAGGTATATAGCCAAGAGAAATCAAAACATATGTCTACACATAAACCTGTACGTGAATGCTTATAGCAATATTATTTACTATAGTCAAAAAGTAGAAACAAGCCAACGTCCATCAATTAATGAATGAATGAGAAAAATGTAGAATATCCATACAATGCAATATTATTCAGACATAGAAAGGAACAAAGCAGTAATATATGCTACAACATTATGCTAAGTGAAAGAAGCCAGTCACTAAAGACCACACATTGTATAACTCTGTTTACATAAAATATCCTGAAAAAAGCAGCTATATAGCAACAGAAATTAGATTAAGGATTGTCAGGGACTTGGAGTAGGATGGAATAATAAATGACTCTTTATGGGTATGGGGTATTTCTTTGGGGTAATGACATGGTCTAAATTTAACTATAGGAATGGTTGCACCATTCTGTGAATATGTAAAAACCATCACATTGCACCCATTAAATGAATGAACTTTAGGATGTGTTAAAATCAGGAGGGTAGTATTTCTTAGCACTACTGCAGTAGATTAGGAAGCAAGTTGAATCAGAGGATAAACAGTTGATTCAGGCCCCTACTAAACTATGGATTCCCTGAGACTAGCAATTGGGTGGTTTACATCATTATAATATCTGGTAAAAAATAGTAGTTAATTCCTGACTGACCTTCTGACCAATTGTAAGGACACTGGTAAATTGAGATAGTAAGTACCTGAAAGGATTTTTCAAATGGAATTCACAATCTGCATCAACAACAGAGTAAATGAGTGCTTTAAACCGCAGCGAAGCCATCCTCAACATAAAATAGAAAGCATGCACGATTAACACATATTAAAATAGTATTTATGATACTGAATATAAGAACAAAGTAATAGGTTTTACTTATAAATTTTGTCTATTATGCTAATATTTTATGTGCAGTTGATCTTATATTTAATATTTCTAGCTATTTCATTCCACCGTGTGTGGGTTTTTTAAAATTTTAGATTAATTCTCCAGGTAAGATAACAATTTGCAAACATCACATAATTTAGACCAACATAAGTGAAATTATATTTTACAGAATTTGACAAAAATGTAAATTTACTAAATGGAACTGCATTCTCTGAAGTATTTCAATTTAAATGTTTGCACTCTTCTCTTGTGAAAAAGCAGTGTTCCAACTTGATTATTTAATATACTTAAAGGAGGCTTCATGAAGACAGGAATTTTGTTTTATTTAGTGCTTTAGAACTACTTCTTGTGATAGTGCCTGGCACATAGTAGGCATTAAATAAAAATGCATTTTCCATTTTTCCATTCTTATTTTTCATTGCCCTCCAATTAATTTTCTATTACTCTGCTTACATTTCTCCCTTTTACGAACTGGTAAAAAAAGTCTTTTTGAGACTTTTATTCTGTTCTGTTTATCACTTTCTGCTCTGGGGTAGTTTGCTAAAATAAAATCCTCTCTGAGCTTTCATCTGCTTAATGTATTCACCCACTGACATTGCCTTGAGTTTTAATTTGTATCCTATGGTTCTTGCAGACAGAAATTTCCAGTTGGCTTTACTTTTTCTAGTTAAAAAATTATTAACTAATTAAACAGCATATTTTCAACACTAAATGTGTGCTTGTTGCTGTTAGATATTGTAGGGGATACAAAAACTTTTAAAAGAAAGTGGCTCCTTCAATGACCTGAAAATATAGTTAGGCAGACAAAATTACAGGATAAATTTAAAAATATTTGCCCACAATGGTGGTTCTGTGACTATATGCAACAGACGCTAAGAAGAGAAAGCTCTTAGCTGATTTAATTTCTCTTTACCTTTACCATGAAGCACTTTACTTTTATGAAGAAGTAAAACATATACAAAAGAAGAATGAATACCATAATGAACCTCACGGATCTATCACTCAGCTTTAATGATTATCATCTTAAGGCCAATTATATTTCATTCATACCTTCACCTCCTCTCTCCACCCCCTTACTTGATCATGTGATACCAATTCCAGATATTACATCATTTTATTTGTAAATATGTCAATGAGAATCTCTTAAAAATAGGATCACATTTAAAACATAGTGACAATGTCACTAACACACTTATAAAAAGAAAAACATGATTTCTTAATATCATCAAAATCAATTCAGTATTGGGCCGGCCTGGTGGCGCACTGCTATAGTGCACCGTTTGGGAAGCGCGGCGGCACTCCCGCCGGGGGTTCGGATCCCACATGCAGACCGGATCCCGCTCACTGGCTGAGCGAGGCGCGGGAGCAACACCGAGGGCTGCAATCCCGTTGCCGGTCCTGGTCTGGTACAGGGGCGACACTGAGGGTTGCGATCCGTTGCCAGACACGGAAAAAGACAAAAAAAAAAAAATCAATTCAGTATTCAAATTGCCCCAGTTGTCTTATTTTATAGTATTTTTTATTTGAATCAGAATCGGAATAAGTTCCTTATATTTTCAATTAGTTGATACCTAGGAATATTTTTATTGATATATGTTAAACTTCTAAGGCTATAAACTTATTTCTCTTAATTGGGAAAGCTTTTGTCTAATCCTATGCTTGAGAACATATTTGGCACTGGATATAACTTCATGAAGAAAATTGAGATATCAGAGTGTGATCTCTGCAAAGAATGATTCTTGCTTCACTGGCTTGTAGATGAGAGCTTGAAACAAGCAGCCTAGAACTTCTTGCAAATCAATCACTCTCTCAGACATTGTAGTTGTCATCTGATTGTATTCTCCCAAAGAGTGCATACCTAAAGGACTAGCGAGTGACTCACATGCCACAGGCGTTCTTGGTCTGCCCCCTATCCCCTTTTTTTTTAAACCAGTGTAGGCTGTTAGTCCATAGGAAGTTACACTATTTAAATGATCACATTTATTCAATTTCTGCTCTCAGAGCTTTATGTGATTATTTTTCCCCCTGGCAAGGAAAAGAAGCATAGCATAATTTAGCAGCGATGATTGGAAATAACTCTTGAAATGTCAAGGACTTTCTCTTTAAATGATAATTAATGGATTAAAAGCCAACAAATACATTTAATAACCCTGATATTTTGTATTTGGATCATAGCCAACATCATCAGTAAATGTAGTCACTTAAGGATCTCATAGCAATATGGTCTCTAATTGAAATGTTATTTATTCTTGTATATTTTAATTACTCGCCAATAATCTCCACTATATAAGGCATTGTGCAGAACGTATTGAAAAGTTACACTGCATGTAGTTTGCTAACAGGAAAGAATTTGAAAGTAAGATATATGTCATTTTTGCTTTTGACTTACCAACATTTCTTAAAATTATTTTATTGCACTACCATAAAAATTTGTTTTTTGAATTCATATTCCATGCTTTAGAAAATATAAACATTAAATTAATTAAT
>NW_007732599.1:170603-171743 GCF_000696425.1 Galeopterus variegatus
AATTAATTAATCAGTAATTCATCCAATGAATATTTACTTAATGAATGCTATAAGCCAGGTACTATTCTAAGGGATGGGTACAAAATAAAAATCTTTACTTCATGAAGCCTCTTTTAAATAACCCTCTCAAAAGAATGAAGGATAAGGGGTTCTCACTGAAATTTCTAGAAAACATGTCTGTATTTATTAAATATCTAACATGTTCTGAGTACTGTGCTAAACTGCTGGGACAACAAAATAAGTTGAAACATTCCTTCTCTCCAGGATGATATGGGAAGTTATCAAATTAAATAAGTAGCAACCAGAGAAAGTAAGTAATTTATAGTAGAGACGTGAAAACTCAGGGCAATCTTTGTGAGTGAGAATATTTATTAAGAGATAATGAAAGAAAAGAAATTAGAGAATATGGAAGACTATGGAGACAGAACTTTCCCCCCTTATTTTAATGGTAAGTTCTTGAGCACATAGATAAAATTGAGTTAGTTTTCAGTTTGCTTTAGATTGAAGAGTATGACAAACTATTAAGAGTAACAACTTAAGATTGCTAAGTGTGGGAGTTGAAATGCACTTTAACAACTAGGAAAGTCAAAACAGGGTATGTTGAAATAAAAAAAAGTTTACTTTAAATCAATTCAAGTCAATGCAGCATTTGAACTAAATCTAAATTTACAAGGCTTTTGTGAATGGATATCAGATCCTAGTATTGAAAGCATATGAAATTAACAAGTTTCTTCCTTTCATGAAATTTTTATTTTTTAAAAAACCTTACAACTTCATATTGCAATCATTTTAAAAAGGCTTTTTTTGAAACTTTTGAATTCTATTATTCTATTTTTTTAATAAGGAGCTGCATTTTTCTCATATCAGAACCTTTGCATATGCTCTTTCCTAGCCCTATAACGGTCCTCTATCCCCACTAACTATAAATTCCTTCTCCTGTTCATTCCTTAGGAAGCCTTTCCTGACCTCAGACTGTTCAGCACTCCCACTTCCATGGAAGTCATCTACTTTATTCAAAACACCTATCAAACATTGCAAGTATTGATTAATGTCTAAATCTTCCACTGGTCTGTAATCTACACAAAGGTAACAACTCAGAGTTTGCTCCCCGTGGTGTTTCCAGTATTTCACACTACATAA
>NW_007732599.1:171819-174610 GCF_000696425.1 Galeopterus variegatus
AACAACTTAAGATTGCTAAGTGTGGGAGTTGAAATGCACTTTAACAACTAGGAAAGTCAAAGCAGGGTATGTTGAAATAAAAAAAAGTTTACTTTAAATCAATTCAAGTCAATGCAGCATTTGAACTAAATCTAAATTTACAAGACTTTTGTGAATGGATATCAGATCCTAGTATTGAAAGCATATGAAATTAACAAGTTTCTTCCTTTCATGATATTTTTATTTTTAAAAAAATCTTACAACTTCATATTGCAATCATTTTAAAAAGGCTTTTTTTGAAACTTTTGAATTTTATTATTCTATTTTTTTAATAAGGAGCTGCATTTTTCTCATATCAGAACCTTTGCATATGCTCTTTCCTAGCCCTATAATGGTCCTCTATCCTCACTAACTATAAATTCCTTCTCCTGTTCATTCCTTTCCTGACCTCAGACTGTTTAGCACTCCCACTTCCATGGAAATCATCTACTTTATTCAAAACACCTATCAAACATTGCAAGTATTGATTAATGTCTAAATCTTCCACTGGTCTGTAATCTACACAAAGGTAACAACTCAGAGTTTGCTCCCCGTGGTGTTTCCAGTATTTCACACTACATAATATAGTAGTAGTGGGTTGATTCTCTGTAAAAAAAAAATGCTGGATAAATGACTTCAGAATGTTTCTTAGAACTAGGTTTTTCTTCTGAAGAATATTGAACCCCCAGTCTAATGAATTTCTAACTCTGAGAGAGAATAATGGGGATGGAGGACACCAAACAGCTTCAGTAGAATTTACTGTTGACATAGGATTATTGAAAATAAAAGGTCTCTCAGTTTACTGCTCTCTGATCAACACTTCTCCAGAACAGAACCCAAATTGTTTGTATGCTTTATGTATAAAGGAAAGTAGGTCCACATAAATCCCTAAAGAAGACAATCAAAAAACCAACCATCTCCTAAAACTTATCATATGAAGAAGTAACCTGGCATAGATAAAGCTCCACAAGATAAAGTCATTTAAAAATACAACAGAAATGAAAAGGTCTAAAGATTTTTTTAAAAATATTACTCCTCAGTGGACTCATAACTGGCATCATGCTCCTGGTGACAAAGGTAATTAAACTTCAAAGTTTTAGCACCAGCGAGTGGTTTAATTACTTGGCAGACTCACTGCATAATCAGTTATATTCTATGATTAGATCTGGTCTTATTTGGAAAGAATATTGAGATGCTGATGCTGTTGTTCCAGACATGGCATGAAGTAAATGACCTCTGACAAAGAGGATTATAGAAACAAAGATACATAGACAATATACAATCAACATCTTCCCAATAGGTCTGTGTGCATTTGTGTGTGTGTGCGTGGTTTTTCATCTTTCTACTCATAGACATAGTCAGTTGGAATATCATGAGGTTAGGAGCCACAAAGTAAAAATTTTAGTAACTTTAAAGGAAAAAACAAAAGTTAAAATAAATCAAAGAGATATAAGAAGAAGAACAGCACTGGCTTTCCAAGGGACATTCACAATTTTAACCAGGTCCTGGCATAACAGATAGTCAAACAAGCATTATCTGCACTCATGTTCCCACCTAAGCATTGATTTTTCTTTTTAGAAAAATATATTGTTTTATGACCCTTGTAGAATTTTTGCCATTCTGCTGTGATTGTTATTTTTCTGGGTATATGAGTACATTAAAAAGTAGGCAATTGGGAGCTAAAATGTTCATGTAAATTCAAAACTGTACACAGCACAACAATAAATAAACACAACAAAAAGAAAAGATACAAATTTGAAAAGCTTAGAAAGACCACAAAAGTAATCTGTTAATCTGATCTATTCCCAATTCAGGAAAATTTGGGAATTAGATCTTGAAAATATCCGACAGTTAAAATTAACCATACTTAAAGGTATCTCTTTACACAATCTAATGGTTTGAGGGCAAATGCTGAGATGAAGTTCTATTTTTAAGCTATTAATCCAAGTTTTAAAACATAACTTCAATATAAAAGCATAGAAGAATAAATGCAATGAAAAATAAAATGCTGAATTTTCCCTCTAGAATTTAGCAATGAGAAACACACTTCTGCACTTTTGGTGGGAATGTAGATTGGTACAGCCTTTAGGGAAAACAGTATAGAGGCGCCTCAAAAAATTAAAAATAGAACTACCACATGATCCAGTTAACCCACTTCTGGATGTATCCCTGAAGGAAATGAAATTAGTACCTGAAGAGATATCTGCACTCCCATGTTTATTTGAAGTATTATTCACAATAGCCAAGACATAGAAACAATCTAAGCATCCATCAACCAATGAATGGACAAAGAAATTGTGATGTATACATACACAATGAAATATTATTCAGCCTTAAAAAAGAAGAAAATCCTGCCATTCGTGACAATATAGATATATTCTGAAGGCATTATGCTAAGTGAAATAAGTCAGACAGAGAAAGACAAATACTGTATAATCTCTCTGGTATGTGTAATCTAAAAAATAAGAACTTTGAAACAGAGAGTAGAATGGTGGTTGCCAGAGGCTGGGGGTATGGGGATTATGGAGATATCGGTCAAAGGGTACAAACTTTCAGTTATAAGAGAAATAAGTTCTGGGGACCTAATATTCAACATGGTGACTTTATTTAACAATACTGTATTGTATACTTGAAATTTTGCTAAGAGAGTAGATCTCAAATGTTTTCACCACAAAACAAAACAGATGACATGATGCTATATATAGAAAAACGTAAGAACTCTACCAAAAAACTCCTAGAACTGATAAACAAATTCAGTAAAGTTTCAGGATAC
>NW_007732599.1:174919-181385 GCF_000696425.1 Galeopterus variegatus
CAACATGGTGACTTTATTTAACAATACTGTATTGTATACTTGAAATTTTGCTAAGAGAGTATATCTCAAATGTTTTCACCACAAAACAAAACAGATGACATGATGCTATATATAGAAAAACCTAAGAACTCTACCAAAAAACTCCTAGAACTGATAAACAAATTCAGTAAAGTTTCAGGATACAAAGTCAATACAGAAAATTAGCAGCATTTTTATACACCAACAATTAACTATCAGAAAAAGAAATCAAGTAAGAAAGCCCATTTACAGTAACTATCAAAAGAATAAAATTAGGGATAAATTTAACCAAAGATCTCTACAATGAGAACTACAAAACACTGCTGAAAGAAATTAAAGAGGACACTAAAAGATGGAAACATATTCCATGTTCATGAATTGGAAGAATTAACACTGTGAAATTGTCCATACTACTCAAAGTGGTCTACAGATTCAGTGAAATCTCCATCAAAATACCAATGACATTCTTCACAGAAATAGAAAACATAATCCTAAAATTCATAAAGAACAACAAAATACCACAAATAGCCAGTGAAATCTTGGACAAAAAAAATAAAGCTGGAGGCTTTACACTACCTGGCTTCAAATTATACTACAAAGCTATAGTAACCAAAACAGCAAGGTACTGTCATAAAAGCAGACACATGGACCAATAGAACAGAATAGAAAACCCAAAAATCAACCCACATACTTAAGCCGACAGATCTTTATCAAAGGCACTAAGAATATATAATGGGGAATGGACAGCCTCTTCATCAAATGGTGCCAGGAAGAATGAAACAAACTCATACATCTCACCATATACTAAAATGAACTCAGGACTTCTGGTCAAGATGGCAGAATAGACAGTCCCCAGCATCACTCTCTCCCACAAATCAACCAATTTCTAACTATAAAAAAGCAACAACAGCCAAGCTGGGCCACTAGAGCTCAGGGGAAGAAGAGGAGATACCTACAGAGTGCATGAAGGTGGGAGAAGCCACCACAAGAAAGAAAAAATCACCCCAAATGTTTTGAATTACAGCAGCTTCCAGGCTGGAGCTGCTGACCACATGGAGCAGGAGCTCACAAAAGTTGAAGCTGTGCTCTTCAGATGAAGTTTGTAGGAGGTGGCAGGAGAGAAAAGGGCCTTGGTGGCTCCCAGGCCAGCAAGACCACTAATAGGGTTCCTTTGGACCCACATAGGAGAGAGGAGCCACAACAACTGAAGGGAAGAAGCCACTCAGAGGACGGTGAGTAATAACAAGGGACTGACTGGTGCATGGCCTATCCCATGGCAAGTGTTTGCAGCACGGGCAGTGGGGGATATGGGCCCACTGGGGGAACACTGGGGCACAGCAAGGACAGCAAATCTGCCCCCCACTCAGCTTAGCGCCACTCAGAGGAGACTGGTCAGGAATATAGAATTGCAGGGGGTGCAGTTTGAAGAAATGACTCAGGCCCAGACCAGAGTTTTACCCGGAAGTACCTATAAAGTCAACCATTAAAACCTGAGCTGCACAAAAACCTTCCCAGGGAATCAGCAGCAAAGCAGCAATTTAGCTCAACCACAGGGCTCAAGTGCTTGTCCCCACAGAAATTTCCCCATTTTAGAAGTAAGCAAAGGACAACAAATTAGTTCCAGCACAGGGTTTAAGTGGTGGGAACAGCAAATAATCCAACACAGAACTGAAAGAAAAACAGAGTGCCCACAACCAGAAACAAAGTTTGATGTTAACCAGAAAAGGTCTCATTTCACCAAAAGATACCTATAACACCTAGAAGGACAAGAAGTCCCCTGGACTACCAAGCCAGAAAAGGGGGAGGACCTAAACCACACTGCCCAATACCCACAACCAGTCCTCAGCGTGGGGACCACAGGCCTCAGCCACACACCCCTGACAAGCACAACCACCCCAGTGATGACTGCCACGCTTCCACAGGAAGTGCCCCAGGCTCTCCCAAGCTGGGGTGGTGGGGTCCCAGAGCCTCAATCACGCTCCCACAACAAGCACAACCAGTGCAGCAACAACCACCAAGCCACCACAGGAAGCACCCTGGGCCTTCCTGAGCCAGAGTAGTAGGCGGATGTACGGTACAGCAGTAGTAGGGGAGAGGGCTTGGTCATACCCTCCTGACACATGCAACCAGCCCAGCAATAACCAACAAGCCGTAGCAAGAAGGACACCACATTCCTGAGCTGGGGTGTTGGGGTCGAGGGCTTTTGCCACACCCCCCTGACATATGCACCCAGCTGGCAATGACCAAGCCACCACCGGAAGCCCCCCAGTCTCCCCTGTGGGTAAGTGAGGGATGCCACAGGCCTCAATCCCACCCCTCCTCCTTCCATCCCATTTCCTTCCCCTTTCTCCTCTCCCCCTCCCTCCCAATTACTCTGCAACAACATCACTGAATATAAAAAACATATATTAATAAAATTAAATGAATAAATAAATAAACAAACAAAATGGATTCTAAGATATGGAACCAACCTAAATGTCCATCAATAGAAACTGGATTAGGAGAATGTGGTATATATCCAAAAAGGAATACTACTGAGCCATAAAAGTGAATGAAATTCTGCCATTCACAGCAACATGAATGAGTGTGGAGAAAATTATGTTAAGTGAAATAAGCCAGGCATAGAAAGAAAAACACCACATGTCCTCACTCATAAACGGGAGGAAAGTGAGAAAGAAAGACCAAAATAAAATGTTGAAGTTTCAGAAGGAGAGAGCAGACCTATAGTTACTGAGGTGGGAAAAAGTGAGGGGGAGGGGAGTTAGGAAATAACTGGGTAAGGGACACAAAGAATAATTATGATTTGTAATGACAAACATGCTAATAACATTGATTTGACCATCACATACTGTATACAAATGCTGATAGTCAATTCTGTACTCCATAAATATGTCTAATCAAAAATAAATTAATTGGGCCAACCCCGTGGCTCACCCAGGAGAGTGTGGCACTGGGAGCGCAGCAGTGCTCCCGCCATGGGTTCAGATCCTATACAGGGATGGCCAGTGTGCTCACTGGCTGAGCCTGGTGCAGATGACACCAAGCCAAGGGTTACAATCCCCTTACCGCTCACACAAAAAAATTAAATAAATAAATAAATATAATTAATTAATTAATTAATTAATTAAAAAATAAATATAAGAGCTAAAACTGTAAAACTCCTAGAAGAAAACATAGGGAAAACACTTCAGGATGTAGGACTGGACAAAGACTTTACAACTAAGACCCAAAAGCACAGGTGACAAAAGAAAAAATAAACAGGATTATAGCCAACTTAAAAGTTTCTGCACAGCAAAGGAAACAACCAACAGAGTAAAAAGGCAACTTACAGAATAGGAATAATATTTGCGAACTAAAAATCTAACAGAGGATTAATATCCAGAATATACAAGGAACTCAAACAACTTAACAGCAAAAAAATAATAATAATAATAATCCAATTAAAAAATAGGCAAAGAAGCAGAATAGACATTTCTGAAAAAAAACATACAAATGGCTGACAGGTACATTGAAAAATGCTCAGCATCACTCAGCATCAGGGAAATGCAAATTAAAACCTCACTGAGATATCATCTCACCGCAGTTAGACTGGCCATTGTCAAAAAGATGCTGGAGAGGATGCAGAGAAAGGAGAACCCTTCTATACTGTTGGTGAGACTGTAAATTAGTGGTGGGACTGTAAATTAGTACAGCCATTATGGAAAACATTATGGAGGTTTCTCAATTAACTACAGTAGAACTACCATACAATCCAGCACTCCCACTGCTGGGTATATACCTCCCAAAATGGAAATCATCATGTTGAATGGACACCTGCACTGTGATGTTTATCACAGTTCTATTTGCAATAGCCAAGATATAGAACCAACATAAATGTCCATCGATGGATGGATTACTGGATAAAGAAAATGTGGTATTTATACACAATGGAATATTACTCATCCACAGAAGAAGAATGAAATTCTGCCATTTGCAGCAGTATGGATGAGCTTGGAGAAAATTATGCTAAATGAAACAAGGCAGGCAGAGAAAGAGAAATACTACACATCCTCACTCCTAAGTGGGAGGAGAGAGATACGAGAGAGAGAGAAAGAGAGAGAGAGAGAGAGCTCATGCAAAAAGCAGGAAAGAAAGAAAGAAAGAAAGAAAGAAAGAAAGAAAGAAAGAAAGAAAGAAAGAAAGAAAGAAAGAAAGAAAGAAAGAAAGAAAGAAAGAAAGAAAAAAAAGAAAAGAAAGAAAGAAAGAAAGAGAAAAAAGAAAAGAAAGAAAGAAAAGATCACAATAATACTTTGAATTTTCAGTAGAGAAGAGAACTGTGGTTACTAGAGGTAGGAAAGGGGGAGGAAGAGGGGGTTTAGCAAAAAAAACAGTTAATAGACACAAAGAATGATTATGTTTTGTAGTGATGAACATGCTATTATCCTGATTTGATAACTACACATTGAACAAGGTATTGATATTCAACTCTGTACCCCACAAATATGTATAATCAATTACGTCTCAATAAAAATTTTACAAAAATGGTAACTAGGTGAGGCGATAGATGTGTTAGCTAACTTGATTGTGGAAATTTCACAACATATATGTGTGTCAAATTATGGCATTATACAATAGTTCCCCTTATCTTCAGGGCATAAGTTCCAAGAGCCCCAGCAGATGCCTGAAACTGTAGACATTTCTGAACCTGATTATCATCAGCTGGAATACATTTCCAATCATGTCTTTCACCCATAAATTTAATGCCTTTTCTATCTTAACTAAGCACTTATCATGCACTGTGGCTGTAACTTTTGCAGTTTGACGTGTAGCAGCATAACTAGCATGAATTTTGTTTTTCCATCTTCACAACTTCATAGATAGATTTGTTTTTACTGTAGATCTTAGCAACCTGAGCATATGATTTTTTAAAATTTCCTTATAAGTCAAAAACTTTCATCTTTTCACTTAAAGAAAGCACTTTACAGCTTCTCTTTGGCATATCTGAATTGCCAGCATTACTACTCTTGTGCTTTGGGGCCATTACTAAGTAAAATAAGGGTGACTTGAACACAAGCACTGCAATACCATGACAGTCAATCTGATAAAGGAGAAGGCTACTAAGTGACTATGCTGGACAAAGGCATGACTCATATCCCAGGCAGGATGGATCAGGATGGCACAGGATTTCATCACCAGAATGACATGCAATTTAAAACTTATGAATTGCTTATATTTTGTACTTTTCATATAATATTTTTGGATGGCAGTTGACCACGGGTAACAGAAATGATAGAAAATGAAACTGTGGTTAAGGGGGGACTAGTGTACACCTATACAATTTTGTTTGTCAATTATGCCTCGATAAAGCTGGAAAAATATTTATAAAGTAATAAGATTAGTAATAAATAATGAAAGTAAAAATAGCAAAACTCTTAAAAAAATAAAGACACACATATTTTTAAAAAAAGAAATACACTTTTAAAAGATATTATTAACAGAGCACATGAGTGATATGTTGTCATAGGCACAAGGATGAAGAAGAATCCAAAGGACTCTCATTTAACCGATCAATAATGATATTACTAAGATTATTATAATTATAAACAAGCCAAATAGGTTTCCAGTCTCCAACAAATAATGGAAATTATTCCCTCCTACAGTGCCACTGCTTAGCTCATCAGTTCTCTCTGTGAGAATTAAGAAAACACACACACACACACACACACACACTTTCCTTCCTGTGGGCAGGCTTGGCTAGAACAAGAGGCATGGTTCTGCAACACTCAACCCATCAGCCCAGCACCCTCATGCAGGACACATGTCTCACCATCTGGCTCCTGATCAAGGTGAAATGTTTCCATTGCTGCCTTCAGGTAGAATGTAGCCAAAGCTGATAAAGGTCCTGTGGCTAATTTATATATGCCTGTAGAAAAGCACTTAGTATAAATGAATTTCATTTCCTATATTTAAGAATGTCTACTGCTAATGCTATTTCTTAAAAATTGCAAATATGTTTCTAGGTAAATGGACTAACTACTAACAGCTTAATAATATCCTCATATTTAGAGAAGATAACTTATCAAAATAGCTAGAAAACTATGCTTAGGAGAATGTGTTCTTCTAGCTTCTCCTTTTCAAACTAAAGAACTCTTAAGTGTACTTAATTTTTTAGTTTCTGAGAATGCTGCATAAGGGAGCAAGATGGCGACGGGTCTGAAGCGGGCATGCCAGAGGACAAAGAGAGCCTGTGAAGTGTGCGCTGTGCTGCCAGAGTACTATTTGCATTTCCAAGAGCAACAAAAAACAAATAAATCACTGATCAACTAATCTACAATGAAAAAAAGCAACTACAGTCTCGAGGTTTTAGGGCCAATGCAAAAGAAGATTCCTGAGAGCGCCCCAAACGTGCCGGGAGACCGAGCAGCCCAAGGCAACAAAGGCCAGGAAAGACAGCAGCGGCAACGCAGAG
>NW_007732600.1:0-5923 GCF_000696425.1 Galeopterus variegatus
GTTTAGATAATTTGTGCAAGGTCATCCAGCTTACAGATGGTTGAATCAGATTTCAAATCCAGGTCCAAGGCACTCAAGTTCAGCCTCTTTTTATTTACAACAAACTGCCCCTTTGTTAAGAGCCTATTGCAAAAAGAAAAGAGAACTTATAAGTATGTGAAAGGTTAATATGATTTAACTTATACTGATTTAAAACTTAGTACTTTGGAAGTTAAAAAAAGAATGCATATTTAAGAATAACTAGCAAATTTCAAATAGTAGATTAGTGCCTAATTATAAGTCATTCTATTCAAATTAACTGCTGTTTGAATTTGAATTTCTTGTTTCAAACCCGCTTGGCATGCAGATGTAAGAGTCAAAGTGCTGAAAAAGATATCAAAAACATATATAGTAGGCTATGTTTGGAATGACCATAACCAAGACCGCTTAGAACTATCTGGAAATCCCCAAGGAATTAGTTGTCGTGCCTGCACTGCACACGTTGCTCCTACAAGTACGTGCAACTTAAAATGCTAATACTTTGGAACTGCCATGGTATTATTGCAGAGATTTTTATAGGGTCAGCATCACGTCTATGACTAAAACAGGAACACAATTGCTTTTGTAAAGCAATGACTGGAAGATCATGGACAGTCAGCAAAACCAAAATACACTCCCTTCCCCCATCAGGGGCCTGATGTTTCAAACATTTCAAAACAGCACCTAATATTTTGCAGATCTTTGCTTTAACTATAAATATTCTTTCCTGCTGGAGTTAAGAACAGGAGAAATCCCACAGTATCTCATAGCTAGTCCAACCAAAATACACTCCCTTCCCCCATCAGGGGCCTGATGTTTCAAACATTTCAAAACAGCACTTAATATTTTGCAGATCTTTGCTTTAACTATAAATATCCTTTCCTGCTGGAGTTAAGAACAGGAGAAATCCCACAGTATCTCATAGCTAGTCTTTTTTTTTTTTTAAATACTAGACATAAGATTAAAATTCCTTTACTGGAAGGGAAAAGAAACCTCTCTTTATCAAAAATCCTTTTATTCTCCAACTAAACAAGCTTTTGTTATTTTATGTAATAATGACCTTGCAAAGTTTGAATTTTAACTGGAAAGATGTAGTTCATGGAGGGCAGATAATGTGTTGTATCCATTCCATCAGGATGTATTAAGACTGAGCATATCATCCATTATCTTATTCTCTTTATGTTTTTATCACATATTCCAAACATACTATCATCTAGCCAACAAATATGTTTTCCGGTATTTTTTGATAACAATTTTCAGATGCTTTGAAAAATAGTGGAACACACTACACATGATTTCTCACCATGCTGTTGGTACCCTCTGCATATACATTTTTAATTAAAAGCCACGTAGCATCACATCATTATCTAACCTAGGCGTTGCAGTGCTAAGTGGTTGAAGCAAAATCTTTCTGCTCAATGAAATCTTATTTAATAAATTATATTATCTGTGGCCGCCCCTTTAGTGTAGAGGCTTTTTATGTGACATGAGGACAAAAGACACTCTGAGTGTCATATCTGACATATTTACTTCTCCCTTGCAAGCCTAGCAGGGCTGGGTCTTCTGCCCTGGCGTACGAGGTCTAAAACAGAATTCACAAAAATCAAACTGCAGTTCTGCTGTTCCTTGATGTCCTCCCAGGTGAGCTCCTGAGCTTCATGCTCATACTTCTAAAGCAAGCAAACTTTAAGCTAATTACGTGCTAGTGTATTCTCCCTTGCTGAATTTTGGCAGGTTGCTTCTGTAAATTATGAAAAATAAATGTGAAATATGCAGATGTCTTTTGTTTGAAGCAGATGTTTGGTCCGTCTTGCCAGAATCCAATCAGCTGTTCCCCTGGGAGCCTTCCCCCAACAACATTATCCCAGAGCAGTTCAGAAACATACAGGGGTGATCAGAATAGCACTTCACAGCTTTGGAGGAAGATTTTAGACTTAGAGGTCTTTGCGAAGGAGAATTAAAAAAAGAAATATCCCAGTCCATAGGAATCAAATTATACCTGAGAAAAGGCACTGGATGATTTTCTCTGGTGGTGTTTGGTAGAACTGGGAAAGGGTGGGCTCAGTTTCTCCATGGTATTCTCGGGAGGCCTGCCTTTCACTCTGCTATCTTATGATTTATAGTAGTACCTTGGTCTCATAGTCACGTTACTGCTTGTGCTGCTCACACCACGGTCGAGTGTGTCTTCATACCAAAATCTCACCTTAGACAGTAGGTCTCTTTTACAATTCAAAAGTAAGTGGACATTTGGCCACTATGTGGCTGATTGATTGAGTTTACATGTAGCCATGTAGAATAATTCAATGAAAAGATCTCTTTATTGATGTATAGCTAGATGACAGGAAAACAAAAATGTTGAGGGCCAAGTATACTGTTTTGAAGATGAAATCTCTCTCTCTACTTGCTGGTTCAGTGATTCTATCTTACAGGGCTCTAATTTTATTATTAATTTGGGGTAAAAGAGACTTAGTAAGAGTCTAAGCAGTGATACTGCAAAAACTTAACTAATGTTGCCTATCAAGTTATGCTCTCATGTAGTCTGTTAAGCAAAAATAGAAATGGTTGTAGGATCCTCTAGGATCCATGGAGGAAAAAACTGTAGAGCTGGCCAACACTGAGATTGCATGTGGAGGTGTCTTAAACAGCCAATTTAATGCAGGAGGTAGAGATGGGCACTAATTCCAGGCTTTGCCTACCACTAGCATGTGACTTTGGTCAAGTTATTTAACAGCTTCTAGCCTCAGTTTCCTCATCATGGTAATGCCTACTGCAGAGAATTTGCATGGTGAGACAATATATGTCAACTACTTAGACGCAGTGTCTGTGCCTGACATGTTATTGAACAAAAACTCAATAACTGAGAGCTAATTCTATAATGTTCCTATTTACTCTCTACTACTTCTCAGTGGGAATTTATCTGTGTACGTATGTGTTTACATATTTATTTATTCACCTCTACCTAATGCTCATCTTTTGTATGGCTAGGCGAGCACATTTCCCCTGCTTCCATTTACAACAGAGATGAGAAGCCAGTCCCTTTCCAACATCTCCTGCTTTGTTATAGATAGCATATACATGATGTATAGGACATTGGCAATCTCCCTTTAGTTTACTCTTTTTGAGTAATAACTTCAACTTTCTTCACCTTTCTTTCATGAGTCTCATCTCCAACACTGTTTCTCTCTTTTGAATTCTTTTCAAAACTACAAGGTTTATTTTAACTGCAAATTTTCATAGTATTTTTAAGTGTCTGATTGATATGAATACAATAAGAGACTTTATACTTAGCTAATATTTATTGAACACCGACTGTGTGCCAGGCACCCAAAATATTGTGTGTGAACAAGACAGACAAGGGCCCTTTTTTGATTGATGATTCCTTCTAGTGGGGTGAGGAAATATGACACAGCCTCTGTACCTGAAGCCATTTTTTATGCTTTCTAGAATCATGTACTATGTACTATGTTGTGTTTCAGCAACAGCATTATAGTGTATTTTATTTTATTTTCATGCTTTCAGAATTTTTGTGCCTTTCAGGAACATTTTTACCATGTACATAAGACCAGTACAACTGATTAAAAGTAAAAATTTTTTCCCCCTGACACCAAGTAAAATTAATTATTTTGGCAACATAGAGACACAATCTTACTAAGCATTTATTTTGCAAAGCACTTTGTTGTCTGTACTAGAAAATTCTATCTTCTGAATCTTTTCATCAAGCCACCTAAAAGAAAGAAACATGAGGAAAGATGAGATAAAAATAAATAAATAAAAGATATATGTGGCCTGTAGCCCTCAAGGCTGTTAATATTAAATTGATGATATACAGTCTACAGCCTGAAAATAATGACTATGGTGTTAAAAATAGCACTCTCACATAATTCATTTAATACTTATGTTCATAAAAATGAATGGGTAATAGTACTCATCATGTATACTATTGTTTGAGGGATTAAACAAGATAGATATGCAAGAATTTATAAAACTGGAGAAATATGCAATTATTAGGTGACACATTGCTAACTCTACAAAGCACATAGGCAAGTTTTCTTATTTCTTTTTGACATGAAAGAAACTGAGTCTCAGACAAATCGAAAAATGTATCTAAGCCCATGCAAATAATAAACCACAGAGCTTAACTGTGAGCCTAAGTCTTCTGACTCCAAATTGAATGTTTTTTTCCACTATACCTCTCTAATTCTCAAGGGATTTATGAATAATTAAAAAGCTTCATAACAATAATGCCATATTAATGAAATATAGACTTGATGTATAAGTATCTGAGAAAGATGAAGAAGGCAAACATAGTTAATCAGGAAGGCTTCCTGGGAGAGGTTATAAATTTTGAAGATGGGACTAGATTAATCTATGTATTGCATTGTATATAATGTACACATTGCAGCCTTTCTAATTCTTCTCTTTGCTTCTGACTTTCCTTCTAATGTATATTTATAATTCAAATGTATTTTCCCAGCTTGAAGGTGTTTGTCCTTTCAGCATTTATTCTCCCACAAGGATCGATTCTAATGTCCTGAGGATGTGTACCCCTGGCCAAAGGGCAGCCTCAAGTAAAACAAAGATGGGGGTATAGCTGATAGGAATACCAATAGCTTTCCCATCCACCATTCAGGGGGGATTCCAAACAGGGACTCAGAGCTAAAAGATACTGTGAACCATGACCAACTCCTCAAGAAACTCAATTTCCTAGCTATCTCTTATTTCAATTTTTCTTGGAAAAATAAAAAGTTTTAAAACAGACTTATCAATAACAATAATAATATAATCATTCTTTGTAGAACTGCATCCAGAGTTAAAGGGGATATATTTTAAAGACATCACCAGAGCATTTATCTAGCTTTAACTGCCTCATCAAAGAATATTATTTTTTAAAAAGAAGCCTCATAAAGATGTATGAATATATAGACCTGTGATTATTCAAAAAAATTGTACAAATCAAAATAAATTTGCCAGAGCAATTTAAAATAATTAACCTTTGACAAACCTCCCTCTCTGGTAATGGAATAGTAACTATATGAATAAAAGATAAGTCGTGACATTCAATGAATTACAATATTCATCCCATAAATTACTTGATATAATAGCTCTATAGTCTACATTTTTATAACACTAAAATGCCCCAAACACTAAAGAACCCATTCATTTCCAGTGTGTAGTTTGCAGATAGGTTGGGTCATTTCTTTTGCTTTCTTCAGATATGCTTTAATTAAGTCTCTACTATTATTTTTCTCCCCAAATATACCTTCATGTCAGCTGTCAACTATTTCTGCAGCATGTACACCTGGTAGCTTTGAGGTTGTGCTCACCACCCCAAGCAGCTCATGAAAATGAGTGTTAACCTTATTTGCATGTCGGGTGGGGTTTGGGCTGGCATTGCCATCTGGCTGATTGCCACACTTAAGATCTAGTGGCCCAGTCACTTGTACAGCCTGTGGGCCCTTTGGAAAAGCTGCTGTTCTCCATGTTTTCATCGCCACCTCCCTGAGATAAAAGAGCTGCATTAATCTGCTCTGCCAAGGTAATCTGAAGCCATCTCTGACACATAAAGGTGATTAGAGACCACAGAGCAAAAGAGCAGTGCTTTATAATGATAACTAGGAGGTGTTTGTTGGTATATACAAGCCTCAGGATGGCAGAATGGATGCAAAATGACCAAAGATTTTTGGTCCAAAATGTGCTGCAGTTTTAAACAAGAATGGAAATCTATGGCAAGAGGATATCTTCTGAGAAATGGATGCATCCCTGGCTGCTCATTTTGCCCATTAAACACAAGATTTGCTAATTATCTAGGGGTGACCAATTGGTTTTCTTCAACTCTTCCAAGCAATTTGCTAGAGTAAAGTGAACAAAATGGACCATGAAGGCAGCACTAGTTTCCAATTCAGTG
>NW_007732600.1:6149-7556 GCF_000696425.1 Galeopterus variegatus
ATTTGCTAGAGTAAAGTGAACAAAATGGACCATGAAGGCAGCACTAGTTTCCAATTCAGTGGTAAGCTCCCCAGTGCCTCTCATCACAGCGAGTGCGTCTTTACCAACACATCATTTAAAATTTTGTTATCCTTGATCCCTTAATTGTGCTCTGAATTCAGTTATACCATAATAAAATCAGACACATTTATTGAGCACTTACTATGTATCGGATATTGGGTCAAGTCCTACAAATACATTTAATTCTTTCCACAACTCATAAGATAGGTTCTATTTTATTCCCATTTTGCATAAAAACCTTGAGGCTTAGAGTCTCAGTGATTTGCCTAATGTATTATTACACTTTAACTATTATGCTGTGCTTCCCCACATAAATCATGCCATCTGGCTACCTAAACTCAGGACCTCTTCACAGAAAGGGTTACCTTTGTTTTCTGACTCCAGTATAAGCAAGCCACAGTTGCAGCCTGGGGTGAGGGCAGTCACAGTTCTAGAGCTGGAACTCTTTGGCTCCCCTTTTATCCCAAAGTTACAGAAGCAGGTGGATGGGGCTCCTGCTAATTCCAGACCTCCAACTTGGTCCTGATGCTACAGAACCACTGCTGAACAAATGGTGCACAGTGCCCGTTGCTGTGCTGTCTTTTGGACAAAGTCCTGATTTGAACAAAAAAAAAAATGCCCAATTAGGTCACTAACTCACAATCAAAATTATTTCTCCTTAGTTTGAGAAGCTTCATGATATCTGGCCTATGTAGTTGTTTATACTTTTTCTTTCTATTGAAGAAATCGAGTAATTTTTCTTCATCTTTAGATGCATTTTTGTTTATTCTTTGGAGGTCACCATTTCTGAGCCAGGAAGTTGGACTCATTGGATGATCATGAATACAGAGATGAGAATGAAGGACATAGAAGTTGGTGAAGGAATCACCTAGTGTCCTGTCAGTTTATAAACAATTTTCATGGTCTACCTATTAATATCCCATTAGAAGAGTTCTGCAAACATCTCTGAAGGAAATGCTACTCTTGTCCAGTCATCTCTTTTTTTGTTGAGAAAGTTGGAGCTCAGAGAAATTAAGAACTTTGCCCAGTTTTGCACAGCAAATTAGTGGTGAAGTCTGAAGTCTGCTCATCTATCTGTTAGTTCAGCATTCATTCCACACATATTATTGTAAATCTACTATATGCTAGGAACTGAGCAAATTGCATTTGCTTTTTACTCCAAACTTTGCTTTTAGGATGAAAAATGTATAGTTCTTAAAACTATAAGAGAAAGTTCTGTTCCTTTTTCATCTGTCATGCATTTGTCCTTTCCCTAGTATTAAGTTTAATGCTTCCTTTTAGTAATCGACAGGGCATTATGTTAGGCCTGCAGTAGAAAGAACATTTTGGGATGCAGTGATAAGAAAG
>NW_007732600.1:8290-18662 GCF_000696425.1 Galeopterus variegatus
GACAGGGCATTATGTTAGGCCTGCAGTAGAAAGAACATTTTGGGATGCAGTGATAAGAAAGTGATTGTTTAATGCAAGGTTCTTCCAATTTTTACAGGAAGCTTCTATTTTACATTTCCTTTTTGTTGTTGGATTTTTGTTTTTAAAGAAGGTTGAGTGAGGCCAAAAGTGAAATTCATACTGAAGTGAGTTTTGATCTTTTTTGCTATGACCCACAGTAAGAAATATATTTTACATCATAACCCAGTGTATGCATAATATATACACACAAACACATATTTTATATATATGTGTATATAAGCGTATACATATAGATGTAACTAAAACATGAAAAGTTTCATGAAATAATACTCATGGTATAATAAAAACAACAAATTTACATCACATATGATTTTATTAATATCTAAATGCTTCAATGTGTATCACACTGCCTATTCTACTCTATTTAATTTTTTTAAAGCTAAACAAAACTCAATAAATTAAAGCAATTTAGGCAAATATTTAATTTCCTATTTAATTCTACTTGTTAAAATACAAAAAGTTCAGGTGGGCAGTGAATTTTGTCTGGCTTTCTTTGCCTTTGATCTCAGACTGAGTGATTTGCCACTGTAATGCTAAGGTTACAATGGGAAATCTACCTGTAATTTTTTTTGGCCTTCAAGATTTCCCAAAATCTAATCATGATCATATGAGTGATCATGAGCAATGACTCAACCTCTTTGAACTTTCATCACACATGTTAAATGAGAGACAGGTCTAGGTGACTCCCATCATCCCAGTTTCTAATGTCTGTGATTCCATGTTATTTTTTAATCTGATACCTGGGTACCTGTGAAAACAAAGTCCCCTCCAATGTACCCTATGCTTAAACTAAAATTTCTAGAACCACAAACGTATCCCTCCTGAAGTTTTTCTAAAACATTGACAGATGTGTAAGTGAGCATTATCCAATACCTGGTTTTACATTTGCAATCAGATCTGTTGTTTTATTCGGGATATTTTTATAAAGTAAAAATGTGTTACGGCTGTTCTTGGCATTCTCCTGGTTCTGCAGCAGATTAATTAAGCTTCAGCACTGTTACGTGCATTTTGGTTTTGCGAGGCTTAGATATTTTTGAGATTAGGGCATCCCAGAGAGAGAAAGGTCCAGTTTTTCACTGTCTTAATATTACAGCCATAGTGCCCCTGTTCGTGAAAGGGAATTACAGCAGCAGCAATGCCAGCACCAGTGCATATTATGCACATTCCTCGTAGGCACAGGCATGGCATTTCAGTTAAGTTTAGTAAAAATAATCTGTGTAATGGACTAAACTGAAACCACCTTTATTGGTTATGTAGCTCAGTTGCTAACAAGATGAATTGTTTTTTTATATTTTCTCTCTATATAGTTTTGTGAACCTTTGAGTCCTAAGATTAGTAAAACAAGCAAATCAGGTGAGAGAGAACATTCAGGGCTGGGGAGTTCAAATGGATTTGGTATAGAATGTTCAGCAATCAGTGAGGGGCTTAGGAAATCTTTATTTTTTCAGTCCAAAAGCAACTGAACTCAAGTTTTTATGAAATTGATTTTATATAGAACAAAGCCAATGTGTTAATTTACAGTGAGAAGTACAACTGCCATATGGTCTGGAATATTCACATGCACATGACCTGTGTGTACGCTCACCACTGGCAGCCTGCATGAGAAGCCAAATGATAACCAGCAGGTTGCTGTGTGAGCTCTGAATTCCAATAAGAGGCATCGGTTACATGGGTGGAATGTTTAACATCATCGGGCCAAGATGGTCTGTGTGTCCATCTCTAAATAAGGAATTGGAATGCTCATAGCCCATTGGCTAAGCCTCCTTTTCCTCTAGATAGCAATGCTGGGTGCTAGGAATAACACCACCTACCCCCCAGTGCTGCTGTAAAGAGAGAGATGATACACACCTTACAGTGTCTGCTGCATTATAGAAAGGCCTACAAAATGATGATTATTTGAGCCTTTGTGACAGGGCTTTTGTGTCTAACCAAGTACTTTCCTTCACCTCTGAAGGATATTTTCTTTCTTTTTTTCTACTACACAAGTCACAATAATAATTGTAGAAATTTGTAGAAATTGTAGAAATTTGAAAAATTCAGAAAAGAACCAAAATATTAAAAAAATAATAAAATAATAACTGTCATCCTACTACACAGAGAACATAAAAAAAGCTCTTGTTAGCATTCAGTATACAATCTTCTCCAAAACTTGACTCAGTTTGAAATACAATTCTCTGAGATGGAGGGATAGAACTTATGTGATACAATTTCAAGCAATTCTATATTCAACCTTTCTATGGGATNGAAATTTGTAGAAATTGTAGAAATTTGAAAAATTCAGAAAAGAACCAAAATATTAAAAAAAATAATAAAATAATAACTGTCATCCTACTACACAGAGAACATAAAAAAGCTCTTGTTAGCATTCAGTATACAATCTTCTCCAAAACTTGACTCAGTTTGAAATACAATTCTCTGAGATAGAGGGATAGAACTTATGTGATACAATTTCAAGCAATTCTATATTCAACCTTTCTATGGGATCTGACCTAGTTTATCTGCCCCACCTGAAAGTTTTTTTATAATTCAATTTTACCTTGTCTACCTCTTGCTAAGGACAAGAAATAATAAGAAATAAAATCTCTGGTTGGTTCAAGTCATACTAAAGCAGGTAAGTAGCAGGCCAGAAATAATCTGTGAAAAAAAAAAGTGGTATTGTTATTGCATTGTAATTTCTGGTAGTTTGGATTTTAGTCTTGCAGAACTAGGATGGAGGTGGGAAAGGGGCTGGGGGAGGGTGGGGAGAGGTGGGGAATGGAAAAGAGGACAAGGGAGGTGTTTAGCTTTCATTTGCAAGCGCGATACCCGCTGCTTTGTTTATGGATTTGATGCTACTCATACAGTCTTTGCAATATTAATTTTTAATTTATGATGCTCATTAGGAGACACTTAAAACAGAACAATTATCATTTATCTTGATATATTATTTACTAGGACTGACTGTCATGGTTGGGGCCCATGATTAGTGAGAGGGGGGTGGAGAATTTCTTCTAAAAGGTGCTGGGGTAAAAGAATAGAAGCTTAGGAAGCGGTTCTCAGAACCCAAGGCCCAAAGTTCTGATGTTGACGTGAAAGCCACACAATCCCTAATCAAGACTCAGGAGGCCCCTCCAAGACAAGCCTGGAATAGTATTTAATGAACCTGCAGGATCATATTAATGAGACTCTCTGTTAGGCCACCAGCTCATCAATTATTCATCCAGCTGCATTCCTGATACTTTGCTATCTTTCTCCTCTTTTTGCATTGGTGTGATTACTTTTTTAACCCTCCATTTTCTTACCTGGAGTGTAAACAAAGCCTTCTGTTCTACAATTCTCTTTCCTTCTGCTCAAACACCATCTCTTCCCAACACCCAACCAGAATATCAAACACGATAATGGAGGTCTGCTGCAGGGAAAGTCAAACTTCTGAGCATGTCAGAGAATTAGGGCGCCCTTGACTTTGTGTTTCCCCAATGCTCTGGGCCTACCTTTACATTGTGCTTATCACACCGTGCTATAATTATCTATCTATGCATGACTGTCCCCCTTTAGATTATGAATTCCCAGGGAATGCCTGATATGTAACAGACACTCACTGAGTGAGTGAGTGAATGAATAAATATGGATATTCAGTCATGTCTAATGGTAAGCTCTGTCTATCTATAGTTAAGAAGATTGTGAGTTGGAGGCCTGAGCACTGCCTGCATGTTTCAGAGGAAACTAAATAAAACGGAACAAAAACTGAACAGAACTTTGCATTTATAATCTCAATCATACAAGTGAAGATGTGTCTGCAGGCCTGATGCAAAATACCCTAGTCTGGGTGGTGCCCAGTTCTACATATGCTTATTTATTTATTTATGTTAGAGATTACTTACCATAATCAGCCATAATTTTAGGGACAAAATTGTATTTTATACAAGTGAGAAGGATTTCAATGAACTTTCTGAATGAAGCCCAATGAGCCTTCTAGTGAGTGAGCTTTGGAGTGGGACTGAGTCTATTATTAGATTCACTCACTCATGGTCAACAAAAAGCCAAGGAAGCCAATTTCTATTCTTCAGCATATGAAGTGCTAGAGACTGTGATGCTGACCAAGGTCAGTTTTTCATGTAGACAGCAAGGATAAGAAAAGGCAAGACCTGGACGTACTTTCTCTTTGTCCTGGACAGGTAGGATGATGGACAGAAGAGGTGATACCACCTGAATGGCAGATTGACCAAACCAGGCAAAGGCAGAGAAGGCAAAGAGGAAATGTCTTGACATTCCATCCCCGGGCAATATCTCCAGCCAGTTATGACCATTTAAGTACTAGACAAGAGAGCAAGGATCCAGATGCTCCAAAAGAATAAAAGGAAATGAGAATACATGGATAGTCTACCTTTGTGAGTGGTGACTTTTGCCAAATTCAAACTTATTAAATCTCAACTAGTCCCAATTCTATGGAGTCATATTTAGAGAAATATTGTCTGGAAGTTCTTCCTATAGACCTTTAACTTGGCTCTTCTTATCAGTGAGCCATGCTGAAAATGAGTTACAGGAATGCTCGGGCTATTGCTGTTCTTACTTCTTGAGACACTGGGCTGGGCTGGGCTGGCCAGGGCCTTCAGATTGGGTGCCCTAGACCAAGAAAAGCCTTATATTTTTCTCCTATGTCATGGATTCTAAAATGCACATTCTTTTTCTCATTTAACATCTTTGAAATCTGTGTTTCCTGTCAATATTTTACAATTGCTTTTGGCCAGGTGACAGTGATGAGATAGTTGTAATCGTCTGCACATGACTAAACCTGGTCATAGCTGTTCATATCAATTTATATTGTTTATATTAGTTGAGTGACGTGCATTGTTGTACTGCTTGCATTTGGTTGAGTTTCCCTTACTCTGCGATTCAGCACTGAAACAAAACAGCAACTGTGTACGCAGAAAGTCAGGGAACAGAGAAGTTTGTATAAGCGTGATATTGCTGAAGCAAATTATGTCACAGCAGGGATGACCAACCAAATGCTTTACAAGTTTTGAGGAGAGAAAGGTGCCTATCAATCAATGAAACCTATTAGAAGCCAATCTCTGCAATTAAAGATGGGAGAAAAAAATTTTTATTCTTAGTGATACATAAAAAAACGATGTGTCTTTCGATGGGCAAATTTTTAGCTTCTAATCATTTTCTGTATGTGCCATGGCATAAAACAAGCTGGAAACCATGGCTGTAAGCTCCTAAATTTGTTTTTCTTCATTTGGACTTTCTGGTAAAGAAATAATTTGAATTCAACATAATATTTTTAAATTATTAGAATAGTTATGTTGATTGCATTTTAAAAAGAGCTATGTTGGGATTGATTTACCCTTTCTTGTTTGCTAACTTCCATCTAATTTCAGTTTAGCTTTACATGCTAAAGCTGGAATTGCACTGGTTCTTGAAGCAGTTTAAGCTCTGGCAATTTACACAAGCCGTGGGTACTGGGTCCAGTTTTGCCATTGCCAATGGGAGCAATGGGAAGCTCTCAGAGGGTTAGAGTGAATAGTTTCTTTCTGTATTTCTGTGATATCACAAGCAATCCAAAAATATGCAACCTCTTTTATTTTTTGGAGGTGTAATGGAGTCTGGCCTCTGAGTCACTGGCCTCTTCATCAAAGCAGGTGGGTAATTCTGAAAACACAATTTTAAAATATAAATTAGAAAATCAAATAATTTTCAGTAGAATGAATCTTGAGGTAATTTAGTTCAACTCATTCATTTTACAAATGAGTAAACTATTGACAAAAAATAAATAAAATGGCCACCTGGGATCTCACAGCTTTTTTGTGGCAATCATTAGGCCTTCTGTCCCCAGAGGGGTGTCCTGCCACCATCACACAATGGGTCTTGCAGGGCAAATTTTCACAAAAACAAAATGCAGAACTTTTTGATTATTTCAGTTATGTATAAAGCTTTATTAGATTAAATTCCTTTTCTAAATCTTTGTCTTATTAACACCAATGCACATTTATCAAGATTTTATCACTGATTAGAGACTTAATCTTGGCTTAAAAGCATGCTCTTCAGTCCCTGAAATTTTTACTTTTAAGAAATTTTGACCTTGATGGTTTTCAATCTTTATCCTTTAATCTTGTTTCTATTTTCCTAAGGAAAAAGGTAAATCTGGAAAAATGCTACAATCCCTCTTAGATGTAAAAATGCATTAGCTTGACTCTAAGCAGGAGGACAGAGAGATGGGGAGAGGAGGTAGCAAAAGTCACTTTCTCTCCTCCCTACTCTGCTCTCTCCAATAGACTTGACAATATATTTTTGAGGCCTATTAAACTGATAAATACATTCTGGATGAAATGACCCACCTTACTGATTTTAGGATATGACATTTAAGGGCTTATGAAAAAGAGCGGAGCGGGCTTGCCAATATATCTTACTATACAACGAAATGAAATCGACTCTGCCTTGTTTTTTATGTTTCGCAGCAGATGAGGCTTCAAAACCAAAATTGAAGGGAATATATTTACAGTATGCAGTGAACATATGTATGTTTGTGGGTGTCTGTGATATAACGTGTGCATATACCACAGACATACACACCTGTGGGCTTAATGCATGAGAGATTTTTCTTCTCTCATAAGGGATCTTGAAGTCTAAGAAGACCGGTGTCTAGCATCTCTATAAAAGCCTGTTAAGCATCTTCCTTCTCTGTACAGAACCTTACATTTCCATGGATAGTTGTTCTCAGAATTAACTTCATCTTGGTTGTGTAGTTTATCTAGAGTAACTGTCAAGTATTTTTTCCAAATAAAAAATATAAAAAAGAAAAAAGAACTTAGGAAGAACGAAAACAAACAAAAAAAGAAAGTGAGAAAGAAGAAGAAGAAACTCTCTTCCCTGAAATCAAATAGAAGAGGCGTGACATAATCAGAGGAACTTCCAAACTCACATCTGAAGACCTGGTGCCTGGAAATATGGCAATGATGAACATTGCACTGAAACCCATGGCCTGAATCACTATGAAAGAAACAATAAGTATGTTACAAATCTGCCTCTTAACAATGTACAGAGAAAGATTACATTATATTCATTATAATAATCTATAGAGAAAGGTTACGTTACATTAATTATAGAGAGAGTGAATGATTAATTCTGTAAAAGTGATTATGTGCAAAATTCCATTCAAAATATAAATACCTTGTCTTACTTGACTCTACCTATGACTATTTTATAACATTTCATACCATGAGAAGCTTTGCTGGATTTTTTTCTTGAAAGTGTTGTTGCTGTGAAAATCTTTGGGAAAACAATTTGAAGCATATGGGAATCAGCGCTGAGCCGTGTAGTGAGCACAGGAGTAGAGGTGAGAGGCGTAAGGTCCAATCCCTGGCAGGGACTGACTAGCAGCCTTACAGAACCACCTCCACGGTGGGTAGTCCTGGGTCCCTGTGTCCCAACATGTGAGGGGTTGGCTGAGATCATTGCTATCATTAATTCTAGCTCTAACATGTTAGGTTCATTTCCTTATCTTGTGTGGTAAAATCTGTCTGGAACCTTTAGCACGAATGAAGGTGGAAAATAGCTCTTAGATCATAAGAACAAATTTTAGTCCAAAAAAATTATGAAACTTCTTTCCATTAAAAATCTCCTTTTGGCCTCAATTGCCAGCACATACACTTGCTAAGAAATCAGATTTGTCAACTCTTACTTTTAGTTGCTAGCCTGGTGTCATATTTTCAAAATGCCATTTGTGATCTTTCCCCTTCAATATGACGAAGCATCAAAACTGAATGTCCACTTAGGATTTTTCCTCTTAGCCTCATGTCTTAGTCATTTGAAGAACAATGCTTTTGAGTAACAGAGTTACTCTATCCTTCTGATTTCTTTTTCTTACAAAATTCAGTTTGTTGGGCAGTTTCTAAAAAGAAAATTCAATCATGAAATGTATCATAGAAGAGGTCATCAGGCTACTTTTAATATTAGGCCTTTTAAATCTGGATAAGGTCATCTAACTTTTCTTATTTTTGCCTAGGGAAAAACTTTCCCCTTATTTTTAACATATATCCTTTTGTCTGGGTGGGCAGTAATTGACTTTGTCCCTTTTTTCATTTATTTCCCTGTCTCCTGGTTGTAGCATCTTCTCCCTGGAGTCTCAGGTTAGAAGTTTTCCCTTTTGTGAAACCATGACAGGTGCCTAATTGAATGATGAATGTCCCTTTATTACTCTGTAATTGAACTGCCAGCTTTTTGATTGGTTTGTAGAGATGCTCCCCCCTCCCTCTTATCAGGCACTGCAGGGGGCTTGGTAGTTGGCAGTCTGGTCCTACACTCCATCTGTCTAATCCCATCTAGCCCCCATTTGCTTTTTTGGGGGTGGTGATAGAGGTAGGGAGTGAGGGGGAGGGAAGTCATAATAAATTATGCTAATTCGATGTGGTTCTGACAATGAGAAGATCGTATTGTTCCATGTATCTTGGGGGTAAATGCTTCAAGACATTTTGTCGTCATGGGTGCCTAGCCTGACAGGGCTGGGATGAAGATTAATGGGCCTCACCTGAGTGACAGAACAGGGGATTGTGGGGAAGAGAGGGTCATTCATCATACTCTGACAGGTGTCATTCAATCCGACAGCAGCTCCACCATCACCCAGCTAGCAGTTCCATTTTTCTGCCAGTTAAGCAAGGAGTTTAATAACATCCCCAGAATTAAAACTCATTCTTTGTAGCAAGTCTGACAGCTGAAAATAAGAAAATCAATTCTTCACATGTTATAGCACAGTTAACTGACTGGAGCTCTGACTCTCATTTAGTCTTTGGGCTGCATTTCAAGCAAAGAGCTTTTTGTAAGACATCATCTATTAAAATTTACCCATAGTGCTAACTTTGGTGTTGTTATTATTGTGGGTGCATTAAAGATTCAGGCTTTTATACCCAGCGCCATACTAGTCACTGCATGCTGAAACACATTGATGCAGTAGCTGGGTCTCTCCTACTTCATCCTCATTAACAATGTTTACTGCTTCTCTCTTCATTAATATTGATCCCCTCCCAACTAGCAGGAACAACAAGACAGACACTAATTTGGAACATTTGGTATCATTAAACTGTTTGGATTTCAGTTTTCAGGGATCTTGGAAGTCAGAGAAAATGGTTCAAAGAGTAAGAAGGGGAGTTAAGATTTGATGCTTTAGGGTTGACATAATGAATGATGACACTCTAGGTTGATAAGTAGGGTAGACTGCAAACATGGCTCTGGATTCGTTTCATCCCTCTTCTCCTCTGGAGGGGGAATCTATTCCTCCATCTCCATGAATCTGGGTTATCTCTGCCTCTTGTTAGTTTTGACCAATAGGATGTGGCAGAAGTCATACAGCTTGAGTGACCTAGACACCATGTAGGAAGTCAGCCCACCATACTATGAGGAAGCACAAGCTAGCTACAGGGAGAAAGAGAGACTACACTGAGGCACCAGACATATGAGTGGAGCATTGTTGGATCTTCCAGCCTATTTCAGCTGCCAGCTGGATGCAGCCATATGGAAGCCATCTTGGGCATTTCAACCCCAGCTAATGCCATATGGAACAGAAGAGCTTCCCAGCTGAGCACCACCCAAATTTTTAACCCACAGTATTATGAGCAAGTAAAATGGATGTAATTTAAAGTCATTAAATATTGGGGTTATATAGCTTGTTATATAGCAATGGATAACTGTAACAATGAAGGTGAGATAATGGTGGCCACTACAAGGGATCCTGTATTTTGTTTTTCAGTAACACAGATGTAGAAATGTTTTAGTTTTGGGGGCAACATTGTTCCTTTCCTGGTTCACATACCTTTGCCTTCTCTTGTGCCCTTCTCCTATAACCCATTTCTCTTGTATATGACAGAATCGTTTTTTGGTATATTTTCTTGGTTTGAGAGAAGCTCTGTCACTGGTTGAAGAAGAATTGTAACATCATTTCTGTACTTCTTAGTCCTATCTTTCCCATTTTATAAAATTAGGTCCAAAGAAGGCATCTTTGAAAAAGAAATCCCAAAATTGGAGTATTTATTCTATGGCATAATGCTGAGCATGGTTAAATGTTTATAAGTTATATGTATTGATTGAATTAACCAGATTCCTGACCAATTTCACAGGGTGCCATATAAACAAAGTAAAAATAGATTTTATAAAATTAGGTCCAAAGAAGGCATCTTTGAAAAAGAAATCCCAAAATTGGAGTATTTATTCTATGGCATAATGCTGAGCATGGTTAAAGGTTTATAAGTTATATGTATCGATTGAATTAACCAGATTCCTGACCAATTTCACAGGGTGCCATATAAACAAAGTAAAAATA
>NW_007732600.1:19489-22006 GCF_000696425.1 Galeopterus variegatus
ATATTTATTACAGTGAAAGGACAGCTAAAACTTGGGAAGAAAAGAAAAATTACATGTGCAATAGCATCTTGAGGAAGGTCTTGAACCCATGGTTAATTGCAGAGAACAAAAGATCATCATGGCAATTTTTATTATAATACATATAATTTATACAACAGAACTTTGCCTTCCCTTAAAAACATCCTTTGAAACAAACTTCTGAAAGATTAGACATTGGGCTCATGATGCAGTATCTTTGAAACCAGTAAGTACTACTTGCCTGAAGAGTCTTAAAGAGACCACGTTGGCTGAATACTGTTGCTGTGATGTTGAGGGAACTGCTTATGTTGGCCTTGACTCCTGAAGAATTCCTGCTGTCCTTAATTTCAAATTGACTTGCAGACTCATGCTTGTTTAGAGTCAACATCTCCTGACTTCCAAACACTTGCACTGTAAATTGGTGAGCTGATCACACCTTCGTAAGTTTCTGCCATGGCTTTTTTCTGTTTCAGGTTTGCTACTCCATTTCAACCACTATATCATAAAGGAGCCCTGTCCTAATGCCCCACACTTGGAATAAAAGGCTGAACCTCTAAGTTTCATTATGTCTGTCTTTCCATTGTGCCTGAAAACCAATATTTAATTAGAATAAAAATTATCAACTTATAATTATCTTTCAGCAGCTAGGATAATCAGTTCATTTTAAAGAATCTGGGGTGATGCTCT
Organism: Galeopterus variegatus; assembly: GCF_000696425.1. Lineage (NCBI taxonomy): Eukaryota > Metazoa > Chordata > Mammalia > Dermoptera > Cynocephalidae > Galeopterus > Galeopterus variegatus. The sequence goes on from NW_007732600.1 coordinate 20,195, forward strand.
AATACAAGGCACGTTATATTAATTAATAGTTCATAAGCTAGCAGAAAACCTGGCATATGGCTGTTGCTTAAGAAATGATTATGAATAAATATCAATAAGCCAACTCATAATTATCATCTGCTTTCTGCCTATAGCAGTTAGGAGTTTAACATGATATAGAAAAGGTACATTCACTAACTTCTAAAAATTTGGTTGAGACTAGGTGATGCTAATCCACTGCCATGAATGTATGTATTTCTTTGATTATAACCATGTACCAAACTCTACCATCTAAATGAAGTTTTGAAAGTAGAATTTTGGGTTAAGAGTCAGAAGAATCCAGAAATAAACCCATGCTTATATAGTCAACTGATCTTCCAGAAGGGTGTCAAGAACATGCAATGGGGAAAGGACAGTATTTTAAATAAATGGTGTTGGGAAAACTGGGTATCCACATGCAAAAGAATGAAACTGGATCCTTATCTTACACCATACATAAAAATCAACTCAAAATGGACTAAAGATTTAAACGTAAGACCCCAAACCATGAAACTCCTAGAAGAAAACAGAGAAAAAACTTCTTGACATTGGCCTTGGCAATGATTTGTTGGATATGACACCAAAAACACAGGTAGCAAAGCAAAAATAGACAAGTGAGATTACATCAAATTAAAAAGCTTCTGCCCAACAAGGAAACAATCAACAAAATGTAAAGGCAACCTACAGAAGGAAAATAAATATTTGCAAATCGTAAATCTGATAAAGGATTAATATCCAAAATATGTAAATACATATAAAGACATTTAAATGTCCAACGGGTATATGAAAAGGTGCTCAACATTACTGATCATCAGAGAAATGCAAACCAAAACCATAGTGAAATATTACCTCACAGTTAGGATGCCTTGTTATCAAAAAGAGAAAGAGATAACAAGTGTTGGCGAGGATGTGGAGAAAACGGAAACTTGTGCAGTGTTGGTGGAAATGTAATTGGTGCAGCCACTGTGGAAAACAATATGACAGTTCCACAAAAAACGGAAAAAAGGCTAACACATGATCCAGTAATCTCACTTCTGAGTATATACCCAAAGGAATTGAAATCAGAATCTTGAAAAGATATCTGCATGTTCATTTCAGTATTATTCTTAATAGCCAAGATGGGCAAACAATCTAAATGTTCATTAATGGATGAATGGATAAAGAAAATTTTGCATATGCATACAATGAACCATTATCCAGCCTTGAAAAAGAAATAGTGCCATTGGTAACAAAATGGATGGGCCTGGAGGACATTATGCTAAGTGAAACAACCCAGACAAAGAAGGAAAAATACTGTACAATCTCACTTATATGAGGAATCTAAAATGATCAAACTCATAGAAGCAGGAGTACAATGGTGGTTACCAGGGGCTGGGGAAAGGGAGAAACAGGAAGGTACTGGTCAAAGGGTACACATTTCCAGTTATTGAATCTATGAGTCCTAGGCATCTACTGCACAGCATAGTGTCTATAGCTAATAATAATAAATAAAGAGGGCAGGGGGAAATTTTTGGAGGTGATGAATATGTATATGGCGTTGATTGTGGTGATGGTTTCACAGGTTTATACTTATTTTCAAACTCATCAATTTGAACACTTTAAATATATACAGCTTTTGGTATGTCCATCATGTCTCAATAAAGTGGTTTAAAAAGTGCCAGTGACAGCGAGGTTGCAGAGAAAAAGGAACTCTCATACATTGTTGGGGGGACTGCAAAATGGTTCAGCCTCTGTGGAAAATGGTTTGGAGGTTCCTCAAACAATTGCAGATAGATCTACCATATGACCCAGCTA
>NW_007732600.1:22432-27160 GCF_000696425.1 Galeopterus variegatus
ACCAGCCCAAATGTACATCATCGGATGAGTGGATATGGAAAATGTGGTATATCTACACAATAGAATACTACTAGGCTATATAAAAGAATGGAATACTGCCATTTGCAGCAACATGGATGGACCTAGAGAGAATTATATTAAGTGAAACAAGTCAGGCACAGAAAGAGAAATATCACATGTTCTCACTTATTTGTGGGAGCTAAAAATAAATAAATAATAAATACACAAATAACCTGGTTGGGGGAGGGAAGAAGACACAACAATTACAATTCCTTGAAATTGATACAACAAGCGAACAGATAGGAGGTGTTGGGAGGGAGGTTACGGTAATGGGCCACAATAATCAACCACATTGTATATTGACAAAATAAAATAAAATTTTTTAGTAAGTGCCAGTAACATATGAAATAACTACACTTAGGCAACGTCATGTGAGACTAAATGATATATTATTTAGCAATATAGTTATCTATGTAAAACAAGAAATAAAAGCAAATAAGTGGCAAACAACCATAAAATAGTCAGAAGATTTAGGCTCTGTTGCTGAGAAGGTAACTGGGCAAATCACTTTGCATCTCTAAACTCGAGTTTTTGTATTTAGAAAACTGAATTGATACCTAACCCTCCAGTCCACCACTGATTTTATGAGGATCAACTTGTATGATGTATATTGAAGCAATTAGCCAAAGCCTAGGTTAACCCTATGCCCACCATTCTCACCATCCTTCTACTTTACCAAACCTGTTGAAAATTTCTTTAATATTTTTATGCTGTGACTGTAACTCCAAACATCATGTTAAAAAAACCTTTAAGGGCCGGCCCGTGGCTCACTTGGGAGAGTGTGGTGATGATAACACCAAGGCCACGGGTTCAGATCCCATATAGGGATGGCCGGTTAGCTCACTTGGGAGAGTGTGGTGATGATAACACCAAGGCCACGGGTTCAGATCCCATATAGGGATGGCCGGTTAGCTCACTTGGGAGAGTGTGGTGCTGACAACATCAAGCCAAGGGTTGAGATCCCCTTACTGGTCATCTTTTAAAAAACAACAACAACAACAACAAAAAAAACCCTTTAAGATAGTCATGTAGGAGCATCTGGAGCATATAAGTAATTATATCAAACTTAGTTTTGTCTCTAATCCAGATAAACCTTCTGCATAAACACCTATTTCATGGCATCTTTACATATGGCCCCAATTTTTCTCAACAATAAAAACCTAAAATGCATCTTTGGGTTTTGCAAGTGACGTAGCACACTGTCTATCGAAATAGAAGCTATATCAAGGAAGTTGTCATTTCTTAGGAATAGAAGATGAAGAAAAACAGCACTGAAGAAGAATAAATAAGTGACGTAACACACTGTCTATCGAAATAGAAGCTATACCAAGGAAGTTGTCATTTCTTAGGAATAGAAGATGAAGAAAAACAGCACTGAAGAAGAATAAAAAAGGAGGAAGGAAAAATAAGAGACACCTCATCATAGGAAGTGATGGTCTTAGAGGGTGGGACTCATGAAATCTGACAGCTTGAACAGAATTCAAAACCTGCAAGATCTGGGATGAAAAATATGCATGCTAAAACCACAGGTGTTCTGATGTTCTCCTTGCTGCATGGGAGAAAGCAAATGGCCAAGCCATCACAAAGATCCAATTAGGCTGACAACGCTGGTGTGACAGCTCCTGCTTTGTAGTGTGACATGTATTTTCCACTCAGGGAAGCTCCAGTCAGAGGAGCAGCATTCTGGTGGGTGGGTCTGACGTCGGGGAGGTGGATTCCTTCCGACTTACAGCTGCACCAAAGGCTGACTTTGGCAGCAATTCCTAGGCTATAATTTTATAAACAGTCTTTTCTTTCCAGACTTCCAATGTGAATTTAGACCTCAGCACAGATTCTGTCTCACATCTTTATTTTGTGTCATCACATTCTAATCCGATGACAAACAGTTGGTCTGAGATTTCAGTTTATTACTATATTAGTGCAATTTATGTCCTGTGTGGAAGCTGATGATGTGTAAAGACTATACTATGGACTCGCCTGGATTCTAATCCAGCACCTACATGGATAGTGTTGCTTTGGTGATCACAATGGCACTGTGTTATGAAATCACGTGGTTAGTTTGTGGTGCTGGCTCACCAGAAGGCACTGGCAGGAATATTTATCACATTTACCCAAAACTGGGCCAAAGCACTGCAATTCACTGTGGAATGATCACCATTATAATCTAGCATCTAGTTTTGCTTTTTCTGCTTGATAGGATTTATAGAAATATTATTTTAACATTTGTACTCTATTTTGAATGAGCTAGATGTAGAGATTGAAGTGGATCCAGCCGAGGAAGTAGAAGATAACCACGTAGGTGAGTCATAGGCTGCCACTGCCTTGCCAAGTAGACAGTGGCTTGACTCTCCCTGCTTAGTGGGAGACGTGGTGCTGGACGGCAAACCAATTAGCCAAGTGCGTTCTCATTCCAAGTCTCCTTCAGTTGTTTCCTTAAAATAAATTTCCACAACTTGAAAGCAGTGTAGTCTCCTGGCACATCCCAGAAGAAGTAGACCTGAAATAGATGAGCTCAGGAAGAATAGAAAGTAAATCAATTTCCATTTTCACAAGGCTGAGTCTGCTCATTTTCAGAGAGGACAAATCATGCAGAAAATAGTGCCAAATTACTCGTGGTTTAATGACAATTCCACAGAAAAGATAACTGATCCTCCAAATTGTTATGCTCAGGACTATGTCTGGATAGAAGTGGTTTAGGCCTGGACAGGACATCAGGGAGAGGACTTAATGCCTCAGGGGCCAAGGCCTCACTCTTTGCTTCCTGGCTGGGCATGCCAATGTAAACAAGGTGCTCCACCTCTGGGAAGTTTCTCTGTAGCACTCCAGAGGTATTTGTCTCGTCTCCTTGTGGATGGCCTTTTTATCCTTGCTGAGATAAAAGAGATCAAACAATGTCGTGTGGTCTTATGTGAAATAAATTCTCAGCTAACTCAACTATTTGCAAGACAGTCTCCAGTGTAAGATAAGTCTTGTCCTTATTTTTGATAGATCAACAGATATTTTTCAGGCCACGTCCTTTTTTTGTAGGAGTAAATATACAGGGTTGGGGAGGGACTATCTACTAACTTTGTTGAACTATTTTTAGATTATTAAAAGGAAGAGGAGTAGATTATTTGGCCTTTGGTTATGACTACAGTTTTCTCATAATGTTTAAGAGGCAGGTATTGACCTATTGGGCTATTCATTTCCTTGCTCAGTGTTCAGTGCTGTTAGGAATACAATGTCACTTGAATACCATAAGCAGAGATGTGGGATAATAGCACGTTTTCTACAACAGTATACTGTCCATTTTTCTATCTGATTGGGCTTGCCTTCATAAAGATTTTTTAAATTTTCTCACTACAACTACTGTCCAAGGGAAATATAAAATGAGCCATGTAGATAATTTAAAATTTTCTAGTTGCCACATCAAAAAATAAAAAAAGAAAAAATAGTCAAAATAATTTTAATAGTATGTTTTATTCAACCCAATATATCTAAAATATCATTTCAACATGTAATCCTACAAAAAATTACAAATGATATACCTCACATTCATTTTTTTCATTCTTTGTCTTGGAAATGCAGTGTGTACAATGCATCTCGATTTGGACTAACCACATTTCAAGTGCTCAGTAGCCACATATGGCTACTGGCTACCATCTCAGCATAGATCTAGCTAAACGTGATCACCCCAACTGTTTTCAGAGTGTGTTTGTAATACCACTGTGGCTTTCTAAGATTTTGGAGCACTCAGAAATAATCACATCTTTTATGTGAACATTTTCAGTTTGTCAAGGCACAAAATAAATGTGAATAAAGCCAATTGCCAGCAAGAGTTTTCCTTAGTCACCTTTTTAAACTACGAGGATGCCAGTAACTTATAGTGAAACCATAAATGTTAGATGATTATTCTTCCTTTCAACGGTAAGACAAAAATGTGTACCAAAGAAGAAAAAAATCATAATCGTGAAAGATGTTTTATTATTTCTATCAAATCATACTATCTTACTTTTAACTAAACAAAGTCACATGATCATTAAGCTCTAGATCAAAATTCAGAAGTGTTACCACTAAGATGTGAACAAAGTTGACATGTGGTTAGGGTGTCTGGGTCATGGTTTAATTCCATTTATGGTGGTTTTTCCATGTAACAGCTTGTTCCCAATTTGTATTCACTCTAGTAAGAGGTGACGATTACTTTGATTTGATTAGCTAACCAGAGTCTCAGGTTTAAGTTGAAAGGAAAAACAGGAAGACATATTTAATCCTAAGATATGTAAGATGACAGGGTTGGGTCAGAATCAGGGGTCAGCAAACTTTTCTGTAAAGACCTAGAGAGTAAATATTTTAGGTTTTGTAGGCCTCTCACTCTGCCATGAGACTGAACACTGTTGTAACAGAAAGCAGCCATAGAAAATATATACATGAGTGAGTATCCCCAGATTTGGTGATCACTGGGCTAGGTCAAGGACAACATGCATGTGCCACTTGGACTTCTAAGCAATGTCAGCTCACAGACCACAGCATTCTCACTGAGCGAAGTGCAGTCTCAAAAGCCCTTGCAACATAGAGCTCTAGGCAACCACTACACTTCATTTAGAGTTGGCATATGCACTGAAACTTGTTTTTGTCATCCCTGTATAATTTCTAGGACCCTATCAATTTAGGAATTCACATTTTTTTTTT
>NW_007732600.1:27528-30731 GCF_000696425.1 Galeopterus variegatus
CGCCACCGGGCCGGCCCAGGAATTCACATTTTTAATATGGAAATGTACTTAAATATTTGGAATGAAGAAAAGAGTATTTAAAATATTTTTTGAAGCTTTAATATGAGGTGGAAGCAATTTCTTAAAAAATTGTGCTGTTTAAGAAAGAAGGTCTGCTACCTGCATTTGTCCTGGGATGCTCAGCAAGTTATCTACTTACCTCAAGGTCAATATGTTCTTAGCAGAAAGATGAATCATTCATCCTTTAATCTGAAGAGTAGGAACAGTGATGCCATGGGATGCGATGTTGCTGGAAGGAGAGATCTAGTCTCCTTACCAACAGAGGCAACATAGGTCAATGGAAGGATCTTTTTGAATCATGATTTGAATCATGCCTGTGACACAATTGATAAAGAATTATTTATCAGTTGCAATGAATGAGTAGGTCTCTTGGGATGTGGGTCACTGAGTAGAAAACAACATTAACAAAATCAACAATGGCAAACCAAGGTCACTGCGGAATCCTTGAATGTTAAAGCAAAACCATAGGGATCATCTCACTTGAGCCCAACATTTTATGGATGGAGAAGTTGAAGTGAGAAAAGTGAAGTGACCTGTCTAAGGTCACTCAGCTACAGAGGGCTAAGATTAGAAACCGATTATCACTCCACATCTAGTCCTCTTTCTCTTTACACTCATCATTGATGTTCCTGTGTTGTCTTGTCCCTTCTCTTTGGCAGAAAGCTAGATTCTCTCTCCAAGCATTCATTCAAGGTCTTCTATAGGCCAGGTGCTATGCAAGGTCCTCTCATGTAGGTTACCCTATTTAAACCTTCTGAGTCCCCACAGCAGCTNCTATGCAAGGTCCTCTCATGTAGGTTACCCTATTTAAACCTTCTGAGTCCCCACAGCAGCTCCCAATTACTATCACCATTTTATACTTGGAGAAACAGGATCACAGAGAGATGAAGTGATGTACTCCAGGTGACACAGCCAGTCAGTGGCAGACCCAGCATTATAATCCCAGTCTCCCTACTGCAAATCTTCTGCTTTCATTACACTACATTTGGGATAAAAAGTTACAAAAATGATTTTAGAAATACTTAGCTAAAGTTTGAACTAATTCACTCACTAGTTAACTTGCAGGTGGAAAACAGAGCAGCAGTTGCATTAGTGCTTGAATTGTGGTTTTCACTGTTCTTATTCCCTCTGGTGTCTGTTGCAATGCTATTTTCCCAAGGTAGAGAAATTAGTGAGAAATAAACAACACAGACAAGCTGTGGCTAATGAGAGATGCCATTAGTCCTCAGGTTCATGGACTTAGAAGAGACCTAGAGGGCAAATAATAGAACTTCCTCTTCTTTACAGACTAGGACACTGATGCTCCAAACCATCAAGCTGGTTAGGGCTGAGTCCTGAAATGGTAGAGTCATGTTGCTATAGACAGTCTTAGTTCTTGATCCTATTAAGCTGTGAGTTTGCATGCAGTTTGTTCTCAATACATACACATGGATATGGGATAAGGGTTGTCCTCAGGAATGTTAACTCCCCTGCATTCCAGGCCTCGTCTGTGTCAGAGATCCCATGGTTTAAAAAAAATCCTGGAGGCATAAAAGTAAGGAGATGCTGGTGGGGACTTGAGGCGGGACACTGCAGTGCAAATAGACATGCTCACTAGAGCTGTAGCTGGAATATAATGGGAGCCAAAGGGATGTGGCATTTGCCACAATCTACTCCTACCCACTCAGAGACACTTGTATGTCATAATGAGTCCACTTTGTCCCAACTCTTCAGAAAGTCTTAAGACAGATAGTTATAGTCCCCTCTGATGCAGCTGGTCCCAGTCTCAATAATATTCACCATCTCCCTCCTTTGCTCATTCTGGGTTTTCCTTACTTTAGGCCAAGTGGTTTGTTGACTCATGGGGGCCTTATATGGTCCTCCCTGACAGGTGTAGCCCTTGTTGCCTTACCCTTGTCAGGATGCAGTGGCTACGTTTGCCCTTTCACTGTTCTCCCAGTCATGACAGCACCAAGAGTTGCCCTATGAGTCTCTCAAGCTCCACACATACTCCTCAGTACCCACTTTAGAAGGCGGCAACCATAGATCATCATGATAAATTTGTTCTACCAGCCTTTCCCATGTGGCAACTTCCGGCATTGGGAGTCCAATAGGACCAGGCAGTAATCATAGCTTTAGGTTCAGAGGTCTCTTTACTGGGCCCCCACATCACCCTCCCACTGGGACGGAGAACCTTTAACCCCACAGAGCCTCAGGTGGTGGTTATGGGACACACAAGTTCTATAAGTGGGCTTCTGAGAGATCGTGGGCTTGTGTATTACAGCAATAGGGGAACGGGGCCATATTTGGGGTATAGAAGTTTTGCATATACTACATCCTAGAGCATAACATCCTGACCCTCCCTGCAGGTTGTAACCCTGAGCTGGCACTTTAGTGGAAACTTTCATAGGGCAGTCTAGTGTTCTATTCAGTCAGCAGCTTGCAGGTGACACCATGTATGGCAGTGTCAGTGGATCTTTGCTTCCATGCTCATGTGCTCACTGTTGCATTTCCTCTACTGAATAATTATAAGCACTGATCAAATAGTCAACAAATAAGTGAGAAATCATTATCTCAGTTAGTGAGATGAAAATATATGCTGCTTTGCAAGGTTAGAATATGAAACTTTGACTTCGTCAGGGAGATCAGGGAGGCTTCCCTGAGGGGGTGATCATTGAACTGCCATATGGAGGATGTCTAGGAGCTGACTAAGTGAAGAGAAGTGGGAACAGTGCTCCAGGCAGAGAAAAAAACATGCAGGAGCATCGCAGGTTCAAAAGAATGAAACAAGATCTCCTGGCTTTGAGTAGAGTTTGGGGGCATGTGGCGTAAGAGAGGATAGAAAGAGGGAGAAGAGAGACTAAAGGTCTCTGTAGGTCAAATAAAGGGTTCTTATTTTATTTAAGTGCAATGGGAAGCCATTGAAGCATGGTGTGTATGTGGGTTTGGGTGTGTAAAGTAGGGGGGTGGGGAGAGAGAGAATCAATTTTGTAAATCAATTTTACAAAGACTTCCCTGGCCAGCGAGAGAACATACGTACTGTAGATCTGTTAGGAAGCCACCAAGTGGCCACCAGGAGGAAGCCTCAATAAATCACATTACTATAGTTGTTACTGCCATTCCATAAGATAGAGAACAGGTTTATGTTGGTTGGGAAGCATAAG
>NW_007732600.1:31408-32427 GCF_000696425.1 Galeopterus variegatus
ATAGTTGTTACTGCCATTCCATAAGATAGAGAACAGGTTTATGTTGGTTGGGAAGCATAAGTTTCTTTTGGATTTATGTGGCTACTTTGCTCTTTCAGGAGAAAATATGCCCCAGTGAAGGCTTAGATTTGGGAGAAAGAGAAGTGGAGGTATGGCACGTGCATACCAATGCCATGCCATCCACTCCAGGCTCAGCTGGCAACCTCTGCTCATTTGTGAAGGCTGCCACTTGGACACAAAGCACTGCTTTATTAGTCTGGTGCTGCCCACAGCTGAGTGGGCACAGCTGCAGTAAAGAATTGGAGGAAGACGGTGAAGAGACTTGAGTAAATACAGGAGTGGAAAGGGAGCATCAGCATGAAGGCTGTCCCCTTCAATTTCTTTCTTTTCTGGGGGTTTCAGGGGTGTTTCTGTCTGTTTTGTGTTGCTATAACAAAAACCCCTGAGACTGGGTAATTTATAAAGGAAAGAGGTTTATTTGGCTTATGATTTTGGGACAGCTNGTGTCTAAACTCTGGCCCCCCAAAACTCATGTCACTCTCACATACAAAATACAATCATTCTATCCCTACAGTTCCAAAAGTGCTTGCTTGCTCCAGCACCAACTTAAAAGTCCAAAGTCCAAAGTCTCATCTGAGACCAAAAGCAAAAGTCCTTCCAGCTGTGAACCTGAAAAACAAAACCAAATTTATCTACTGCCAAGATACAATGGTGGAACAGACATTGGGTACACATTCCCATTCCAAAGGGAGGAACAGGCCAGAAGAAAGGAAAAACAGGCTCCAAACAGGTCCGAAACCCAGCAGGGCAGACATTATGTCTTAAAGCTCCAAAATTATGTTCTATGACTCTAAGTCCTGCATCCTGGGCACAATTGGGCATCTGGGCCCCCAAAGCATCAGGCAGCCTCATTCTCACAGCTCTGCCAGGTGCAGCGCAGTGGGCTGCGCTGGTGCCTGCAACTTTTCCAGGCTGGTGTTCCACTCTGGTAGCTCCGTAAGTCTGGGGTCTCCATGGTG
>NW_007732600.1:33187-34397 GCF_000696425.1 Galeopterus variegatus
AAAGAGAGGAAGCAAAAGAGAGGAAGCAAGAGAGAGGAGGTGCCAGGGTTTGGAGATCAAATTTCCACATGAGTTTAGGAGGGGACAACACATCCAAACTCCATCATTCTGCCCCTGGCCCCCCAAAACTCATGTCACTCTCACATACAAAATACAATCATTCTATCCCTACAGTTCCAAAAGTGCTTGCTTGCTCCAGCACCAACTTAAAAGTCCAAAGTCCAAAGTCTCATCTGAGACCAAAAGCAAAAGTCCTTCCAGCTGTGAACCTGAAAAACAAAACCAAATTTATCTACTGCCAAGATACAATGGTGGAACAGACATTGGGTACACATTCCCATTCCAAAGGGAGGAACAGGCCAGAAGAAAGGAAAAACAGGCTCCAAACAGGTCCGAAACCCAGCAGGGCAGACATTATGTCTTAAAGCTCCAAAATTATGTTCTATGACTCTAAGTCCTGCATCCTGGGCACAATTGGGCATCTGGGCCCCCAAAGCATCAGGCAGCCTCATTCCCACAGCTCTGCCAGGTGCAGCCCAGTGGGCTGCGCTGGTGCCTGCAACTTTTCCAGGCTGGTGTCCCACTCTGGTAGCTCCATAAGTCTGGGGTCTCCATGGTGGTCCCACTGCCTTGGATCCACCAGGCATGGCACTGTTGTGGTTTCTCTGCTGTAACTCTGACCCCACATTTCTGCTCGGCATTGCTCTAGCAAAGGCTGTCTGAGGTGACTCCACCCGTGCGACAGATCTCTTCCTGGGCCCCCAGACTTTTNGGTCCCAGAGGCTTCTGCAATGCCTTCAGGGCCTTTTTCTCCTTTTCTTGATAATCCCTTTACTTTGTACTGATCTTCTTAGCTAATGGTCCTGCACCGTTGCATACTCTCTGCTTTTCTACCACGTGGCCATGCTGCAAATTTTCCAAATGTTTATGCTCTGCTCCCGTTTTAAATTCTGGCTTTACATCATGACTTTTCTGCCATAACTCAGCATAGGCTGTTAGAAATAACCATGCAGCATCCTTAATGCTTTGCTGCTCGGAAATTTCTTCCACCAGATAATCTGGTTCACAACTCTCAAGTCCCACCTTCCACAAAGTCCAAGGGCATGGACACAATGCAGCCAAATTCCTTGTTATGGTGTCACAAGGGTTATCTTTTGTCCAATTCCCAATAAGCCCCTCATTTCTATCTGAGACCTCATCATCTGCATGG
>NW_007732600.1:34874-71193 GCF_000696425.1 Galeopterus variegatus
TCTAAGACATTCCAAACTTTCCCTTGTCTTTTTCTCTTCTTCTAAGTCCTCTAAACTCCTCCAACCTTTGCCCATTGCCCAGTTCCATAGACGCATCCACATTTTCAGGTATCTGTTTAGCAACACCCCACTCCTCGGTACCAATTTTCTGTTTCAGTCTGTTTTGTGTTACTGTAACAGAAACACCTGAGACAGGGTAATTTATAAAGGAAAGAGGTTTATTTGGCTTACTATTCTGGAACAGCTACATCTGGCATGGGCCTCAGGCTGCTTCTAATCATGGCGGAAAGTGGTAGGAGCCGGCAGGTACAAGCAGATCACATGGCGAGAGTAAGCAAGAGAGAGAGAGAGAGCGGAGGTGCCAGGGTCTTTTTAAACAATGAGCTCTCGCAGGAACTAATAAAAGTAAGAACTCACTCATTAATCCCCCTCCCCCAGGGAGAGCATTAATCCATTCATGAGGGATCCGCCCCCATGACTCAATCAGTTTCCAACACTGCCACATTGGAGATCAAATTTCCACATGAATTTTGGAGGGGACAACACATCCAAACTTCATCACAGGGGTTAAAATTCTTGCCTCTCTTTGGGTCTTTGATGTAGACTACAGATGCTAATCACTGGTCACACCAGGCTACTGCTGGGTGATGAGGTCTGCTCTTTTCAGAATAAAGTCCCCCCACTCAAATCCTTTCCTTCACGAATGTATGCACTTTTCAGAACCCACATCAGCTCTAGAATTCCTTGCTCCGAAAGGTTTTTTCTGACCAGACCATGCCACCCAGGCTGGATTTCTGTCTCTCCCCTGAGTTCCCAGAGTCTCCTCTGCTGATCTCTTTCTTTATCACTTCTCCACATTGGACTCTGTCATCATATGTCACTTTCTTCCTGGGCTGTGAAGTCCTTGGCAACAGGTGATGGCATCTCACTCATTTTTGTATCCTGAGCACCTAGCATGGTGCCAGAAATTCAGATAGACACGAGCAAATGACTGAAAAAAAGAATGGATGGAGGCAACTGTCTCCTGCATTTAGACCAAATGCAGATAGATGGAACTAATTCAGAGTCAGGTGACATAAGAAAGCTTGTTAGGGGAAAGGCAGTAAGGTGGTGGTGCTGGTGGTGGGACAGTCATGGAGACATCTGGTGTCTTTTCTGCCCCTTCATGGTGTCATCCTCTCTTTCTGCTCAGCTCACTCCACCTGCATTTTCTAACACCTCAGGCCGCACTTGTGACTTTCCTAGGTCTGGTTCTGGGGTGAAGTAAGTGGGGTGATAGCGGTGGAGAGGTGAGTTCCTGCACCCCACGTTGGCGTTAGCCTTGTTTACCATAGGTAAGGTTCATACCAGTAGTTTTCAGAGTTGAAATTAATTATATAATTTGTTATTGGCCAGTTGTTTGAAAAATAACTTTTAAAAGACTAAACGCAACTATTTTCCTCCTGCAGTTGGTGAATGTAGATAGAATACTAGGTCCACATGTAAAGAGGAGGCAGTAACTATGGTGTTAGCAGCACCGGAGGATCTGTCATGTGTTAATTAGTTTTCAACTCCCAGCTCTGCTCCTTCCTACCTCAGAGGTCTTGAACAAGCCACTTAACTTCATGCAACCTCAGTTTCTCAGTCTCCCATTGGAGAGGATGCTAGTTCTTTCCTGATATGCTTGTTGTGAAGACGAAATGGCATAATACCCACTTAATGCAAGGCCTGGCTCATGGTAAGCCTGGAAGAATGTCAGCCAAAGCTGCTATAATAGATTCATTTGCATTACATGCTATGGTATGTTTTAAATAGTCCCATTTGTGTAGGTGTTTTACCTAAGAATCTTTCCAGTACAAAGTATCGTTCACATGCATAGATGTCTCAAGTTATTCTGCATATTTATTATTGAAATTCAGCTGATAAATATAAAAGTATATTTGAAAACAGGATCTTCATTTTGCTTTAACTGATTTTTTATTCTTTTTGATTCAGGAAAAAATTTTATGCTTCTTTATCCTTTAAAATGAATCAAAAATGTACTTGTTCAATTTATTCTACTCAAAGTGGTTCTCAGTAGCATTATCCCGACTGGGAGATATAAAATCACTGTGATTTTATGCCCTTCCAGTTTATCTGATATGCCTAAACTTAGCAACTCAGGGGAGTCATGCTCTTGCTAGGTGGGTAGAACAACCACTATTTTAGCTCATAGCAAATACAGACATCTCATTAGGAAGAATGGAAATTGGGTCAAAGAAATCACTTACCCATAATGGCATTTACAGATATTATTAGCATTTCTGAAATGTGGTCCATTTAGCATTCAGACTAAAGGCAGCATATTGTAGGGCCGAGCCTGTGGCGCACTTGGGAGAGTGCGGCGCTGGGAGCACAGCAGTGCTCCCGCCGCGGGTTCGGATCCTATATAGGGATGACTGGTGCGCTCACAGTGCTCACTGGCTGAGCGTGGTATGGCAGGTCTCAAAAAAAAATAAATAAATAAAGGGCAGCATATTGTAGTAGAGAGAACATGAATTCTAACCTTTACTAGCTGTGACCTTGTACAAGTCAATGATTCTTAGGCTCACATTTTATTCCCCTATGAAATGAAGAAAATAATCCCTTACCTGTTGTAAGTAATGATGAGTATTTATTATTATTATTATTATTTTGACCGGTAAGGGAGCGCAACCCTAGGCATGGTGTGGTCTGCACCACCCTCAGCCAGTGAATGCACCGGCCATCCCTATATAGGATCCGAACCCACGGCCTCGGCACTACCAGCGCCGCACTCTCCCGAGTGAGCCACGGGGCTGGCCCAAGTATTTTATTATTTTTGTGTGGATATTATATATATCACACACTCCTTTCCCTAAAGAACAGGTTTCCTTAGAAGTACTAATATTAAATATGTGCATATTTGTAGGGGCACAGACTGGTAAAGCCAGCCTGATGAGATCTATTTATCTCACACCTGTCATAAGGTCAAAGGTGATATAAATAGTTCTATATTTCTACAATCTAATCGAAAATATATGAGAGATAAAAAAACGTTAACAGTTTACCAGTGAACAAATATCTTTCATATTCAATATGAAATGCCAGAATTTTCAACACCAAAAATTTATCAAAATGGAGCAAACTTTTCTTTCAATGCAGACTATGAATAGATCCCCCGTGGAGTGAGTTTCTGAGCACTAGGAATCCCACTTCTTGCTTTAGAGGGAAAAAATATTTTATAATACAATAACATTTTCACCTTTTTTAGTTCTTCCAACATAGGTCATATTTTCATTTCACTTTATAATTCTTAGAAGCAATTATCCTATTACTCAGGGAAGCAGTTCTTAAGTAACTTATCTCAAAGTCTCCCTCCCTCCTCAGAGACGAGCTTCTGTTATTCTCAGAAGCCCTATCTCTGAGCTTTCTTCTCTCAGCCACAGGTATAAATCAAAAGGCCAGTTCAATTTGGAATTTAGGCCTTCACCTTAGTTGCTGTAAGAAACAGACTGGATTATTTATAACCGCGGGTATCCGGGTTTTCATCACCACAGACAGATGGATGTTTTAGAACATTCACCTTTAAGATATCCAGAATACAAGCTGTTGATCCTCTGTGGATTGTAAATTTCTAGAGTTGGGCTTCGTGGTTCTTGTCGACGAAGCAGGTTTTATGATCACCATTACATTAGCTCCTCTGAAATGTTGGGAAGCTGGGAGCCTCCTTCCTATTAGGAAGCCTTGCCTTGACTTTCATACCAATAAAGTTGTTCTTAGACTAGAGTTCATCCTAATAAGCATCTTGAGAATTGCACCTGAACTAAGAAATATTTCCCCCTCTGTCTGCCCTAAGCCTCAGAATCTCAAGCAGCCTACATGCTTTGAATCTAAGACAAGGCTTACAGCCTAACAGCTTTTTTATCACCTTCCATCAAGCAGCAAAGCCTCCAGGTGGATTAGACTTGAGTGTGTAAGAAGCTTACAAGGTAGCAGATGTCAAGCCTCAGTAAAGGTCATTCTATTAGGGCTATTCTCTTTCTGGGCAGAGATTTCCTCCTGGACTAGTGTAGGACAGGGAAAGAGGACTTGGTATGCTGCCACAGACCTTTGGAATGCTTAGGAGGAAGGGTCCTGTGTGGCAGATGTGCACACGTTCCAAGAATCTAAGCTTTAAAGCTCAGGAGCAGCATGTAAAAGGACAACGGAATACAAATGGGAAACAAATACTTGAGGAATCTTTCCAAGTAAGATACACCAAGGACTCCTGGAATGTGATATGTTTGTGGTTTCTGTATAAAGAATCTTTCTTTTATGCAGAAATACATATTTCTTCATCAGAAAAAAGTAAATTAGAAGTCCGTATTATGGTTCCATATGAGGAAGAATGATTTAGGAAAGTTTTCTACCATCTAACCAGGATTAATGCATTTTTCTAGGTGCTGAAAGGAGGTAGAGCAGATGTGCTGGAGTGGAAATATAAAAATCAGCTTTATTACACTCTTCTTAAGAGCCAAAATCCACATTATGATGGCAAACTCTACAAGAGTAGAATTGTCTTAAGGATTTTAAAGCTCCGTGCAGAATATTGGCTTAACACTCTGGCTCAGTTGAGTTGAGTGACTTTGGCTGTTGATACATCACTCACTGGTGAGCTATTGGAGTAATGTGATTAAAACCCAGCCATTTATCCTCATCTCCTGTAGCAAGTGCAAGTGCCGAGATCACACCAATGCATGCGGGTGAAGCAGGGTGTGTTTCTCAAGGTGCTTTAGGCGATCAGTGTCTGGTTGCACTGCACTGTGTTCTTCTGGCCCCAACTTTTCCGAAAAGTCTAGCCTTTAGCAGACAACCCAAATTAATGTCAAGTACAAATGGATTGTCCATAAAAGCATTTGACTAATTCATTGCCCATAATTTAACATTTGTGGGCAAATTTCTGGTCTTCCTGCCGAATAATTTCTTGTTGGAAACTGTCAAAAAAGGGGAAGACATCTTAGGCTTCTCAGTCAAACCGTTTCCTCCCACACACCTCAGTCATGGGTCAAAGGTTTTACCAATTTCCTTCTAAGATTTTCCTAGGCTCCAATCTAAAAAGAGTTTAATGCCAGATGGGTGGGAAGCAGGGATGTGATAGGAATTTATTTGTATTTCTAAAATGTGGACTATAATCTTATTGCCAGGAATTTCCATTCACTTTCTCTGAAGAGAAATCTGGTATTTCTGGGGGTAAGGGGATGAGGGCAGTAAGAGAATATCTTTACATGGCAAGTGAAACCCATCACAATCTGGTGAGACCTTGAAGTGTCTTGCTTAAAAAGGGTTCTTGTCACTGGGAGTACTCAGTGGAGCCAAGCCAGTTCCCTGGGGAAAGCTGGTGTCTGCTACTTGCAGAGCTGGCTGTCAGGTTGGTCCTATGTGTTTGTAATTAACTATGATGTCTGGATGTTGATAGAGTGAGTCTGGCCAATGGTCCCCCTCCAAAGAGGGCTTTCTGGCTAGCTCTCCTGTGTCAGAAATGCCAAGCTGGGAGTTGCCCGAGCCAAGCCAGTTCCCTGGGGAAAGCTGGTGTCTGCTACTTGCAGAGCTGGCTGTCAGGTTTGTCCTATGTGTTTGTAATTAACTATGATGTCTGGATGTTGATAGAGTGAGTCTGGCCAATGGTCCCCCTCCAAAGAGGGGTTTCTGGCTAGCTCTCCTGTGTCAGAAGTGCCAAGCTGGGAGTTGCCTGGAGACTCCAGAGATGCAGATTCATTTGGCTGAGCTCCGGTTGTGAGGCCAAGTGCCGAGAAAGCAGATCAGAGACTGAATCTGAATTGTAATCAGTGGGCTTCTCCAACCACTTGGCTCCTCTGCTTTCCAATGTTATGTTTAATGTTTTAGAGCATATTTAGTAAACATGTCACTAGCAATTGCCAGTCCTTAGTCTCTTCCCACTCTTTCCTTAATGGTTTTCCCTCTTCCTTTGGGTTAGTGCAGTAGGCTGGTTTTACAATGTACATGAGTGTGTTTCAGGCTGGACAGATTGGGAGATTTGTTTTTACTAGCTCTGTGGCTTTTTTATAACATCCATTCCTATGAACCAGGTAAATAATATAAAATCCTCACTTTCCTCACCAGATTTGGCTAGTTCTCTTCTTCTAAGAAATCTGAGCTTAAGATACACATCAATTACCACAACTTAGTTTGAATTTATAGACTCATGTAAGTTGTACCTTTTTTTTTTTCCCTTCATTAAGTTCAAAGAACAATATTCCTCTGTGCTTTGGTCAGCCACACTTTGCCAATTGGGAAGTGGATGGTTTCCAAAGTCTTTCTCTTTAATTATTCCAACCCCAGTATGGGATGAAGTTGGGATCCTTGCTCTTCCCAGTCCTTGCCTCCCTCTTTCTCCTTACCTCCACTACCCCCACCCAGTATGGGATGAAGTTGGGATCCTTGCTCTTCCCAGTCCTTGCCTCCCTCTTTCTCCTTATCTCCACTACCCCCACCTATCTATCTATCTATCTATCTATCTATCTATCTATCTATCTATCTATCTATCTATCTATCTATCTAATTAGTCTGATCATTTTCTAGCTTTTTATAGACCCCTGAATATATCATGCCACTTTATGTCTCCTTACCTTCACACATTTTATTAGTTTCTTATGGGTGCTGTAATAAATTACCACAAACTTGGTGGCATAAGCCACAGAAATTTATTCTCTCATAGTTCTGAATCCCAGAAGTCCAAAATCAAGGTGTAGGCAGGTTTGCATTTTCTTTAAGGGCTGTAGAGGGGAATCCGTTCCATGTCTCTTCCAGCTTCTGGTGGCTGCAGACATTCCTTGGCTCATGGCCATATCCATCCAATCTCTGCTTCGATGGTCATATTTCCTTCTCCTCTTCCGTCAGTGTCAAATCTCCCTCTATCTCCTTCTTTTAAGGACACGTGTGATTGCATTTAGGGCCTACCAAGATATTCCAGAATAATCTCCTCATCTCAGGATTCTTAACTTGATCACATCTGTAAAAAAGTCTTTTTCCATAAAAGATAGCATTTATAGGTTCTAGGGAGTAGGACTCAGATACATTTTGGAGGTCTGTTATTTAGCCTACCACCCACATGCTGTTCCCTTAGCATGAGACACTCTTTTCACCCTTTGTTACCTAGTCAGTGCTTCTCAGACTATCAATGATGAAGGACAATTTTTAAAAAATTGAGTTGCAATTTGTCCCAGACTGATGCTTTTTCAAAATCATATGCTTGGACTTTGCAGCAATGCCAAGTTGCTGTAAAAATTTCCAAACTCTTACTCTTGTCTTGTTATCAAACCGGTGACAGTTTACAGACTGCTAGTAGCCCACAGACCATACTTGACGGAGTCTAAAAAACTCCTACTCATTCAAGCACCACCTTTCCAAGGAATCTTTTCAGACTCACCATTTCTGATTTGAGTTCAATGGCCCTGCTTTATGCTCCTGTATTTGTAGGATTCTTTATTCTGTTCCTCACCGCCTAGTTCTTAATTATTTGCTTGATCCTTTAGCCATAGCTCCTTAAATGTAAGAACCATGATTTGATAGACTTTGAGCCTAGCATGAATCTTAATATGTAGTAGATGCTTAATAAATATTTGTGGAGTGAACGTTTGAGATACATATGGAATCTGGAGGTTGGATCCAAGATGAACAGGAAAAAAAAACATATTTTGAGGAAAGGATGAGACTGAAGAAACTGAAGGAAGCCTACCTAAGATGGTATAGTAGACTATAAAAATGGTCACAAATTCTTCCCATGAAGAAAGTAAATCTGTTTTCTTACCCTTTAAATCTGAGCTGGCCCAGTGATTCTTTTTGACCAATAGAATGTGGCAGAAATTAAGAGTCCTGAACTAGGCATTCAGAGGCTTTACAGTTTTCATTATCCTCAGCCACCATAAAAACAAGGCTGGTTTAGCCTCCTGGAGAATGAGGGACCTTGCAGAGAATGGTACCAGCCATTGGCTATTTTAGCCATCCATCTGAGCCTCTAGGTATGCAGGTGAGACCAGATGAGCCCAGATCAGTCCTGAAGAACCACTTGGCTGAGCTCAGCCCAAACCAATAACACACCTAATCCTGAAGTAAGTAAGATTGTTGTTGTTTTAAGCTACTAACGATAGTAGTTCATTATACACCAAAGCTAACCTAACCAAAAAGGAGGCAAGAAAGTTGCTGAATAGTTATCTTTTGTCCTCACCTGGGGCAGAATACAGATGAGTTTAAATTGATATAGGGAGGATTAGAATTAGATATTAGAAAGTACTTTTCCATGGCAGACTGAGACACATTACAAAACTAACATAGACAGCAAGAAAAGTGAATATAGATGTAACTTGGTTCTCTGGCCATAGAACAGAAGGGCACTAAGTGATCTACATGGAGCTTGAACCCAAGACAAGAGGCAGAGTCAACAGGCAAGTGATGATCATGCAGCTTAGCCTGACTGAATAAAAATTGACAATAAGTTTCACTGAAATTTACAAGCAGCACTAAAAAGAAAGGAGGAAAGCAGTTGAGACATTTGGCTTCATATTTTGATAAACTCCATTTGAACCTTTGCGTCTTCCTCCTCAAGACTCAGTCAGTCCTCCTCTAAACTCATCCCTTTCATGACTGTGTATGGGAGGTACTGTGTACCTTCCTCATGTGAAGCAAGGTGCTAGGGACTAGATATTTAATGGTAGGGCAGACACAGACCTCACAGATCTTACAGTTTGGCAGGGAAAACAACCAAATGGGTAACTAGCAAGTTTTGAAACCTAGACTGTTTTGCTTTTTTCCGACCCATCAAGAATCCCTTTCTTTACATGCCTGCCATCATGTATAACCAGGCTCCACCAAGCCCTGGGCATCTGTACCTTTCAGCATGACACTTAGATTGCTTCAGGACTAGCCTGAAATCAGCTGTTTGAAATCATGCATCATCAAGTTACTTATGTGGATCATGACTGAAGCAGGGAGAGTGGAGTCAGAAGGTGTGAAAGAAGAAAGAATACGTTTGGTGGAGGTTTTATGGGCTTACAGTTGAGCCTATTTGCGCCAGACTGCGGTGTACACTTTTAACTTCTGTTATAAAACATATGAAGCCTAGAGATCACAAATCAGATATATTACATCCAACGTTAAAAACATCTCATAATTTACCATGGTAAATCAATCAATGTTTTCTTAGACATATTGGAACTCAAACAAGAGTTGAGTGAAAACAGAAAAATCTCTAGAGGTTTAGTTAGCTTAAAGGTTTTTTTTGTATAAAAACATCTCATAATTTACCATGGTAAATCAATCAATGTTTTCTTAGACATATTGGAACTGAAACAAGAGTTGAGTGAAAACAGAAAAATCTCTAGAGGTTTAGTTAGCTTAAAGGTTTTTTTTGTAAAATATTGAATCCCAAGGGCTAGAAAACCATATTAGAGATATCCTTGAAAGATGTTTTTTCAAGTGATGGAAAAATGGCTTCTAGAAAGTTGTTTATTACTTGGTAGAAGGAACCAGTTAGTTAGGTCACAGAAGGAGGGTCAGCTCTCAATTACCTGGAGGACACTTATTCCCAATCTGTGCTTTGTACAGATCTCTTTGTTCCGTGTGTCCATTTCTGTGCGCATTAGGACTGCCATCCGAAGGAATACTGAGGAAGGCAGAGGACATGTAACTCAAATCAGCTAAACATTAACAACATGTTAGCTCTACTGTCCTTTACATAGCTTTGTGAGAGAGTGGCTTCATCTTGCTAATGTGGTGGTCTTTTATACTTGTGGATTTTACTTATTCTGCTATCCTTGCCCATATTTACGATAGTAGGTAACCAAGAGTAGGTGATCAGAGCACAGTTTTCCATTTCTCCCATTATTTTTGCTTTTATATTTTAATTTTCTAGCATAACCATTTCTATCCCCCCAAACGTTCCCAGCAAGGTCTAGCACAAAGACCATGGGATTGGTGGCCAGAAAACAGACTTCTATTTTGGTCTCAGAGATCATCTAATTTCTTGATTCTTTGTTTTCTTATCTAAAAATGGGCACAAAACAGTGCATTCTAATCCTTGTGGGAAGGAGGAGGGTGTTACACTAATCAACAGAGAAGGGATGTACTTTACGAAAGTTAAAAGCCCTGTGTACCTGTAATATCACATTTTATATTTGATATGTAATATTTAATATTATACTCCTTGGAAAACACTCCTGCAAGCCGCTCTCAGTTCTGGCCCCGGGATGAGGGGTAGTTGAGGAGTGTGGCCATGGGCCCTTTTGTTCTGTGTCTGAAGGTAACTCCCCCTCTCCACAGAACGTCTTTCTTCTTGTTTTGGCATCAGATCTCAGCAGCTTGCCCTTCCTGGGTTGGCAGCTGTTCACTTGCCGCCTCCTGAGAGATCCTGACTGGCCTAATTTCCTAATTCACAGGCATGGCACCAAACTTGGGAAATTTAAGATTATTTCTTTCAAGGCACAATAGTCAGTGTGTACACAACACATTTTAGGATTTGAAACCTCACGACTGTTTTATTACATGTCATTACTATCTCAATGCCAAAACCATAGACGCAGTTTCTTTAATAAAAGGACATTGTTGAGAATTTGAGTCCTTGAATTGCCTTAAAATCATTCTCCTTTGATGAAGAAACCCCCACCAATTCTAAATCTTATTCTGTTCTTTAAATGACAAGGGAAAACACATGTAAATCTGTGCATACACACACCAGAAATAGGAAATGCTTTGTTATCAAAAAAGCAAAACTGATTGTGTAAACCTATTACATTAAATAAATAAATAAATGAAAATGTATTTTTTAATGGCTCTAAGTGAAGTACAGTGTGCTTTTTGAAAACACAATATTGACGTAGAAGCCAGACACTCACTGGAGAGTAAAAGGGAAAAACTCTTGGAGCCAGGGCCAGGATACCTCTCCTATAAGATAGCATGTGACCCTGGCAAACCATTTAACCCTCTAAACCACTGTAAATGAGGGGCTGAGTTTAGTAATATTTATGAGATTCCTTCCAACTTTAGTATTGGATTTTGATACAGAGAGCAATTCTAGTGTACTGCATTCTTTGGGTTTTTCCATCCTATTTAGGCTCTAGGAATCCTTCCTTCCTTCCTTCCTTCCTTCCTTCCTTCCTTCCTTCCTTCCTTCCTTCTTTTCTCCTAACAATCATTTCCTGAGTGCTTATGATGCACCTGGCACATTGCTAAGAGTGGTGATACAGCAGTGACAAAGACAGACAAGGTCTCTGCCCTCACACAGCTTAAATGAGTGAACCCAGAGGTAAACAGTGAGTTCATCAAGGTCTGTGAAGGCTTTGAACGTCTCTGCCAGTACGGCTTCTGTTGTCCTGGAAATCTGAAAGTGATAGACTATCTAAGGAAAAGCCAAGGTAGATCCCTGTCTGGCATTTTAGCCTCCAATTTAGACAGACAAGGTCTCTGCCCTCACACAGCTTAAATGAGTGAACCCAGAGGTAAACAGTGAGTCCATCAAGGTCTGTGAAGGCTTTGAACATCTCTGCCAGTATGGCTTCTGTTGTCCTGGAAATCTGAAAGTGATAGACTATCTAAGGAAAAGCCAAGGTAGATCCCTGTCTGGCATTTTAGCCTCCAATTTGTGTTGTCTGATAGGAGAAAGTTCAAGTTTAGAGGCTGGAACCTGGAAGGTAAAGGGTAAGGTGTGTTCTAATGGGTACCTGTCACCCAATTCTTCAGTCTCACGGTCTCTTTTATAATCTCTATTAGAGGGGCAGATTGTGAGATCAGGTGTCCTGACCCGGTCACATAGCAATAGGAGACTGATTTCCTGCTTGTCAGCGGAGTACACACTAACCACCTCCTTCCCTCCTTCCAACCACAGGCTTCTATGTGGTTACAGATGATGAACCATAGAGACTCCTTGTATTTTAAATAGCTGCAGAGTATGAAAATTCCCTTATGAAAAGAACCTTTGTTTCCTTTGTCAGTATTCAATAGGAGGTGAAGGTAAGATGATTCTGGACACAGTCTGGAGAGATCTCCCGAAAAATTGATCTGAAACTTGTGATAATCTTTTGCCAAATGAAACTGGCCCAGATTCTTCAAGTCAGACACCATCCAGTGCCTTCAGGAGTCATAACAACTCTGCCTCTCCAGGTGAGGACGTTGACACTATATAGCTTTATGTCACCATGAGGAAGGGATAGTTGTAAATATCAAATGGAGGCCCATGCTCCTCATTTCATAATCCAGCCAGACATGCTAGTGAAGGAAGGGCTTCTGTGAGGGTTGAACGAGTTAACAGATGGAAACAGCTTAGCAAAGCACTTGGCACATTATGACCACGTAGTGAACTGTAGAAATTGATAGATTTACAGGCTGTAGATACATTCCTGTTTCATTTTATGTCACAAAACATGAGTAAGTGATTTAGTATGCTGGAAAGAAAATAGTTAGCTTTATTTTATTTTCTTTGTTTGGTCTTTTTTAGTAGAAACTACATATTTATTTTATTTTAGGTACTATTCAGATACTCATTGCTTCCTCCTTTTGTTATGGGATCAGAAATTCATCACTGGAGTTTGGATTGTTAGACAGTGGGAACTTTCCATTTATCAAAACTCTGGGAGATTCTTGGGGAGAGGGAAAACTTCAGCCTCTTTAGGTCAAAACCTAATGAGACAGTTGGGAAGAGCAAACCAAAAAGTTCCTGAAAACAGCCCTTGAATACAACTCTGACCCAAGAGGATCAGAACTGTTACTAATTGACTGACTGCCATGTCTCTCAATATCACAATATTAGGCGTTCTTGTCTGACTTTTCATTTAAGTCATATAGCATCTCTGCAAGTGAATGTGGTTGTGTCCATTTTCATAAATGAGGAAATTATGGCTCAGAGGACTTAAATCCTAACCTTTAGTGCTTCTATGGTTAGATGCTAGAATTGAGAATCGGGTCTGTCTAATTTCAAAGTCCAGTCTCTTTGCTATACTGCCAAAGATAGGAGGAACAGTAGAGAATAAGAAAAGGGTCTAAGTTGGAATGGGAAGGTTCTAAAGGCAAAAGTGGCCTCTTGGCATTTGTTTAGGATAAGCTTTTTTTCTTTTTTTTAGGACAAGTTTTTGAATGAACAAATAGACAAACAACAATGAAAAAACAGGAGAATATGCTTTTTAGTCTGCTCAGATTGCCATAAAACAATACCAGAGATGGGGTGGCTTAAAGAACGGACATTTGTTTTCTCACACTTCTGGAGGCTGGAAGTTGGAGATCAGGGTTCCAGCACGTTCAGTTTCAGGTGAGGCCTGTCTTCCTGGCTGGCAGACACTAGTTCTCTTGCATCTCTTTTTATAAGAATATGAATCTTATCATATTGGGGTCTCACCCTTAGAATCTCATTTAACCTTAATTACCTCTCTATGGGTCACACTGGGGGTAAAGGCTTCAACATATAAATTTGGGGGGGGACACAATTCAGTACATAGTTAAGCTCCTCTCTGAGCTAATGCTTGTCTATGTCTACCCTATTTTTATATTACCAGTGCTTAATATGGTCCCCATTATAAAACTCAATAACTTATTCTGGATGAAATAATAAATGAATGAAGAAAAGCAATTGGCTATAAAAATTGGTGCTAAAATATAATGTGATTGTAAAAAAGAACTTTCAGCAGTTTAATTTTCTAAATATTTCCCAAGAGTTTCCTTTAGATAACTTACAAGATATTTAGTCTTAATCCTGAATGGGGTTTCTAGACAGTGACACTAATGACATAATGAGCCAGATAATTCTTCATTGTGGGGGCTACAAAGTTCATTATAGGATGTTTAGCTCCATCCCTGGCCTCTAGCTGCTAGATGCCAATAGGGACCATAATACCCTCCGCCCCTACCTGCAGCCATGCCAATAAAAAATTATCTCTGGACATTGCCCCATGTCCCCAGTCAGGAGAGAGGGGTAGAAAATTCATTTGAGAACAACTGGTTTAGACTCTAGATTCTAGACCACAGAATATTATGTATCTTGGAAAGGCTTCTGATTCCAAAACAGAGAATCTGCTTCAATCTCGTTGGGATGCACAATCACTTGATTCTTCCCCATTTCCCAAGTAATGACCCTTTTTTTGGTTTCATTTCCTCTCTGCCTCATGTGCACTCAAGCAGATTTCCTCACCCTCCTCCATCTCCCCTGGCCACATGTCTTTCTGTTGTTCTTGTCTTGATAATTCCTGGTCTTAGGAAGCATCTACACTCTACTCCTGCTCCAAGTTGGGTAAAGGTCAGTTGAGTAAGCAACAACTGGCACCTCAGGTGTGCTTCTTGGTTCTGCTGCAAAGGTGTGCTCTCTAATCTCAGCTAAGCAATGGCCTGTAACTTGCTTCTCAGCTTTCTAATGAATTCCCACTTTCAGATCCTATCATCACATGAGGCTCATCTATGACTTTATTTAAAAGGTGAAGACTCCCTGGTTTGACTGTTCCTAACATGTGCCCCTTCTTTGAGGATCTTCTCTTTCTTTGTTTTCTCTGAAGCAAAGTCCCTTCTCCTATCCAAGGCACCCTTGGTCTGCCTTCTCACCAGCCTCCTCAAGCAATTTCCCCTGCCTTCACTTGCATCTTCTACCTCTTTGATTCTACTTGTCTTTTCTTCTGTTTCTGAGAACTTGCTTAGGTTTTCTTCACTTTAAATTAAAAGCAAAAATCCAGTGGTTCTTAAGTAGAAAAAATTTTACACACCAGTGGACATTTGGCAATGCCTGGAGACACATTTTTGTTGTCACAGCGGGGCGGAAGGGTGCTACAAGCACCTCATGGGTAGAAACAAAGGGTGTTGCAAAACATCCTACATTCACAGGCCATCCCTCCCTCCTACCCCAGCAGAGACTTATCAGCTCCAGATATCAACAGTTCCCGAGGCCAAGAATGATCAATACCACAATTCCCTGGAAATACTATATGACTTTTGCCCTTTCTTTTACTTTTTCACTTCTGGGAAGAATTGTGCACACCCATAGCTCTGCTTGCTCATGGCTCAAACACCTTTACTTGCTCCTTAATCCATTGCAATCCAATTTCCTTCTACAGGTCACCATGCCATCAAACCAAGCGACTTTGGGCCAGTCTTCAGCTTCCCAAGCCTCTCTGCAGTCTGAGTTACTACCTTCTCACTCTGTAGTGGGATCAAGGGATCAAAGGATCAAGGGATCATGCATCCCAATTAGGTTGAAGTAGGTCGATTTTGGAAATGGAAAGTATTCTAAGATCCTCAATACTTTATGGTCTAGAAACTAGACTCTAGATCAGTGGTTCTTACATGAATTTGTTCCCCCTCCACCCTTGCCTGGGAACATTTGGCAAGGTCTAGAAAGACTTTTTACTGTCATGAATTGAGCAGGAGGCCACTACTGTCACCTAGTGGGTAGAGGGCAGAGAAAGATCTCGCTAAATAGCCTACAATTTTTTTTCTTCTCTCTCATCCTCTGGCCTCCTTCCTTGCTCTGCCCTGTCTTGTTTCTTCTTCCATCTGACTGATCTTTTCCTATTAATTCTGTGGTCTCTTTTTCCTCCTTCTCTTTCTCTTACCTACCCTGCTGGTTTATACATTTACTGAAAATATTTTAATCATCCTAAATACCAGAGATGCTTTGAAGAGTGCCTTGCACAGGGGATAGCACACAAAATATTTGTTTACTTGGATTAGTATTAAACTACATATACGTCTATGTGTAAAATAAGACAAAACTCCCCTCAAATCTCATAAAAATCATCGAGTGAAATTTGGAGCTTTTATATATCATGTGGCACTTCTTATGTACATTTTTATGTGATGGTAAAACAGGCCCATGTAAAGTCACAGGGACTGAGAGTCAGAATTTGGGTTTAGTTGCCAACACTCCTGCTAAGGTCTGTGTGGCCTTAGCTGTGTGCATCATTCTGGGACATATTTCTTCATTGGTAAAACAAAAGAAGCTAAAGCAAATGAGCTTCAAGACCATTTCCAATTCTGAAATTGTATGATCCTAAATAGGAAACTTATAAAACTGAATCCCTACTAAAACATTTTTATTTATTTATTTATTTATTTATTTTTTGTCTTTTTTTGTGTCTGAAATTGTATGATCCTAAATAGGAAACTTATAAAACTGAATCCCTACTAAAACATTTTTAATTCAGCAAGTTTTCAGTAAAATGATGTTCTTAAGTTGGCCTAATCAGTTCATACATATTTACATTTCTAAGGGTCAAACATACGGTGTTTATATATATATTTAAAAGATACATGCATATTGGATATATGTATGTATATATTTTAAACAATGTATGTGTGTGTGTGTGTGTGTGTATATATATATATATAGTTATATAGTCGGGAACCGGTCTGTATGTGGGATCCGAACCCTCTGCGGGAGCGCCGCCGTGCTCCCAAGCGACGCACTGTAGCAGTGCGCCACCGGGCCGGCCCCCCTACTAAAACATTTTTAATTCAGCAAGTTTTCAGTAAAATGATGTTCTTAAGTTGGCCTAATCAGCTCATACATATTTACATTTCTAAGGGTCAAACATATGGTGTTTATATATATATTTAAAAGATACATGCATATTGGATATATGTATGTATATATTTTAAACAATGTATGTCTCTCTCTCTCTCTCTATATATATATATATTACATGCAATATGATCAATAATGGAGTGGATGCAGTTAAATAGAGCAGTAAAGAGACCTAGGTGGGCACATTATTGAGAGCCAAGACACAGCAATGGAAGCCTGTCCTTCCCCCAGGAGAGAGATTACCCCCTAAGATATCAAACCATATTAAAATGACAGAATATTCATTTGGAGATTACAAAAGGCCTCTAATGTTAAATTCTTTGGTCCAAAACATGAAACATTTGATTTGGAGTGGTCCTGGCTTACAGCATAGAAGGAAACATTGGATTGTCTAAATCTCATGAACTGATTTCAGTCCTATCACCATTCATCCTGAATACATCTCCAATTCATTTATTTGAGGCAGTCTCCACAGCCTGGCTAAATTGTATAGACACAAGATTAAATACACTGCCCTCTCTTTGCAGCATAATCATCATTTCCTCAGCAAATGTACCATTACATGCAATATGATCAATAATGGAGTGGATGCAGTTAAATAGAGCAGTAAAGAGACCTAGCTGGGCACATTATTGAGAGCCAAGACACAGCAATGGAAGCCTGTCCTTCCCCCAGGAGAGAGATTACCCCCTAAGATATCAAACCATATTTCTCCCCAGGCTGCTTGGCACATGGACCTATTGATACCAGGAGTGAACCATGGTGACAGTAGAGGCTGCCCATGGGAATGGCATCTGGGGACAGCATTTCAGGCAATAAGGAGAAAGTATCAACTTGTTCAGTGAGAAATAAATGAGTTACGATGCTCCTGACCAGTTAGGTGTCTTGTCTGATGCTTCTATGCTAGGAGTGCCCCTTTGGCTTAGAAAGAATAATGTCAAACTTCTTTTCAAGCCAGAGCCCTGGGGACAGCTAAAACTGGGTTGCTGCAAAGAACTGCTTTTTAACCAGAGGCCGAACAAAGTGCTGCTAATAAAACATCAGATAGTCTTTGTGGTGGTTTCTTTCAGACTAGGCTGTCTTCTGAGTGATGAGTCTTTGGCATCTGCCAGTTTTAAACAAAATTTTAATGTGAGGTCTTGTTTGTGGATAGAATCTTGTTGGTCTGCATGAAGAAGCAAATGCCACTTTAAGTTGAAAATAGAGGGTAATAGGCACTGTGAAGTTGGTTCTTGTGAGTGTCTCTAAGTTATCCACGGAAGGCAGTTTGCACTCCAACTATCTACCATCATTAGAAGCACTAGTAAATTGTTACCCTACTCAACTAGTACTGTAAAGTGTATTGCTGGTCATCTCACTAAATCAGTAGTTTCTAAACCAGGGGTGCTTTGGGGCTGGGCCCTGCCCCTGAATATTCTGATTGAGTAGGTCTGGGTGGAGGATAGGCATCTCTATTTTGATCCAGGTGGTTTTGATGTAGTTATTCCAGGGACTATTATTTGGTGATCACTACACTTAATGACACAGATTCTTTAAAGACAAAGATAACCCTATGTGATAAAAGTTAAAAGAAAAAATATTGGTGCTCTTATTACAAGTGAGAAGGATACCTGGAGATTTGGAGAGGTCTGTGTTAACCTACCAAAAATAAAGTTGGAAGAGAGTTTATACCAGATATGGTATGGGCAGCAGAATTTTGGTGTAACATTTGGAACATTATGAGTCCAATATCCCCAGCACCACATTATATACATCTTTAGGGGATACATTCTCATTGTATCGTCTGTAGTGATGCTCTTTGGAGCATGGTTGGATACTGTGTTAATTGTTAACAGATCAGAAGCACCATTGATATGGTTCAATCCACATACTTCATCATCATGGCCTCCAGGTCAGGGAGAAGGGACTTCTGTTGACTAAGAGTGATCTGTGACTTAACAGGTAGATGGCAAAGATTCCAAAGCTGATGAAGAATTGAGAAAACTTTCTGGCCGCATTAATGTGGCTTGAAGACAAAGAGCCAATTTACTGTCAATTTACTTTGGTTCCAAGTAAAGAGCCTGATGGAACATTCTTGAAGAATAGTTTTATTTCCCTATGGTGAGGATTGATGTATGTTAATTCATTCACTCTTTAATTAGGAACCAAATAAAAACAATAGTGCAAAGTGAAGAGACGGTATTGATATCAGGGTACATCATGTAGCCTTGTAACAGGACAAAAATTATTCCCCAATGTAGGGATCACACAGGATGTCGACACATTGGCAAGTGTCCTCTAAACAACCAACCTATATTACAGTCAAGTTCACTTATACAAAATATTTATTTACTCAACTATAAGGATAATGTATCATGTAGACTCCATGAAAAAAAAATTACCCATAATGTACATCAAGGATATGAACAATTCTTTTGTAGCTACACTTTCCACATCTCTTGCCAGGCAGTCTTTATCAGTTAAACCATAATATACCGTTTTATTCCTCAATAGTGTGTGGTGTATCTGGGTCAAAGGTCACCTCTTTAATTATTCACTTATAGCACAGTGTATTACTGCTTCTTAATAATGTCTGTTTGGATACACCCCAAATATAATATAATATAATTTCTAAGCCAAAACAACCAAACAATAGCCCGAACCTGATATATCGTATTTCCTTGATTCAAAGAAATCATTTGCAAGACACCTTCAATTGTTTTCAAGGAAAAAAAAAAAAGAAAAGATAAATCCCCAAACATTAAAAATATATACATTGTTCATAAAAATGTCCTGATTTTAGAAATGTTGAAATGTAAAAAAAAAAAAAAGCAAACCCCCAAAACAGGTATCTCAAAGATGAAGAAAATGCAAGATATGATGTAGGGATTCTTCTCAAAGACTAAGGTATTTGGGGGTATGAGGTGATGTCTTTCATAAAGTACAAGAAACCCTACAAATAATTTAACATCAATAATACATTTAACTTTTAAAAGAAGAACATCCAGGGAATTATTTAAAATACACATACCAAAAGGTCTTATCTTCATACGTCTTTATTGGAGATGGAAACTATTCTGGGAAAATGTACAGTACCCATGTATGAACTTAGAGTCTGTGCATAAGGGATGGAGGTGTCTCTTAGGAAAAACTGATATCGAGAAAAGAGATCGCAGAAATTCTATCCAATGGCACCAGCACTGGGAGAGAAAAGAGCCTCCAGGCCAGCTCACATGGACTTGTGTTTGAGCTCTAGGGAGAGAAAATTGTGAGTAAATTAAAGTAAAACAAAAGTTCAGAAGGATCTGCTTTTGGTAAATCTGTAGAAACACACCTTGTGTAACACAGTGTAACACAAGAGGGCTAGAAGTTACAATGATATTAAGGCACATTCAGGTGTAAATTCTAGATTTTAAGCATCAGTAAACTAATGTGCAGTTCAAAGAAAGCAAAAACTGGGGAGGACCTCATGCACCATTGGTATCACAGACAGCAACAACGAGAAGGTCTCTCTTGGAGAACATCAGTGGCATTATCTTGGTATCACCGAGGCTTTGATGGGCACCAGTGGTGGAGGCTCAGCAGCAATTGCATACCACTCAAAGACATCTGAAGGACATGTTTTCAGAGAGAGCTAACACAGGAGGGGAGCATGTGATGGTTAATTTTATGAGTCAGCTTGACTAGGCTAAGGGATATCCAGACAGCTGATAAAACATTTCTGTGTGTGTCTGTGAAGATGTTTCTAGAAGAGATTAGCATTTGAATCAGTAGACTGAGTGAAGAAGATGCCCTTGCCAATGTAAGCAGACATTGTCCAATCTATGGGGCCCAAATAAAACAAAAAGGTGGAGGAAGGGCAAATTCTTTCTCTCTTCTTGAGCTGGATCGTCCTTCTTCTCCTGCCCTTGGACATCACTTCCCCTTGTTCTCAGGCCTTTGGACTGCAACTGAACTACTCCACCAGCCTTCCTAGGTCTCCAGCTTGCAGATGGCATATTGTGGGACTTCTTGGCCTCTACGGTTGCATGAACTAACTCACATAATAAATTTCCTCTTATGTATATATAAAAATATGTCTGATCGATTCTATTTCTCTGGAGAGCTCTGACTAATTCAGAGGAAAATTCTGGTTGTGAAATTATAACCATGGGTACATATCAGATACCTACAGAAGACTTTCCAAAGTTGGGGGAGAGGGTGAACACGGGAAATGACTTTAACATAAAACTTGATTTCTTTCACGTCTGCATAGAACACAGTTCACAAAAAACAGTCCATTACATAATTATTTTAATTTTTTTTTTCCCCTTTTTGTCTTTTTTCGTGTCCGGCAACGGATCGCAACCCTCAGTGTTGCGCCCGTACCGGACCGGGACTGGCAACGGGATCGCAAACCTCGTTGCTGCACCCGCACCTCGCTCAGCCAGTGAGCGGGAACCGGTCTATATGTGGGATCCAAACCCTTGGCGGGAGCGCCACCATGCTCCCAAGCGGTGCACTGTAGCAGTGCGCCACCGGGCCGGCCCATAATTTAATTTAATTTTATCAGACTGAGTTAGCAAGAAAAACCCAGGTTATATCTGTAAGAGTACAGGAAGAATATAGTGCAAATTTTAAATCAACTTCCATTTTAATAGCTCAGATTAAATAATTCTGTGTAATCAGTGCTCTATATTTTAAAGAAATCATTTGGAATATAATAAATTATTCAGCTATTAAATATAGAAAATGATTCAATCCTAAGTATTACAGAAATATATTATTTTCCTGTTGTCTCTTCCTATTATTAATCAAGAAAATTAAGTTAGTCAAGTAGTTCCAAATAGAATGTGGCAATTTATTATAAATATCAGTGTTAAAAATTATAGAATTAAATTCTCTATGGTAACCATATTTCCAAAATCAAACATCTAGATGTTTATGTCTTGAAATCTAATTATCCAAATAGTTTACTTCTTAGTAGGATTTTTTTTTTTTTTTTTTTTTTTTTTTTTTTTTTTTTTTTTTTTTTTTTTGTCTTTTTTCATGTCCAGCAATGGATCGCACCCCTCAATGTCATGCCCGTACCGGACCGGGACCGGCAATGGGATTGCAACCCTCGGCGTTGCACCCGCACCTCGCTCAGCCAGTGAGCGGCCGGTCTGTATGTGGGATCCGAACCCTCGGCGGGAGCGCCGCCGCGCTTCCAAGCAGCACACTGTTGCAGTGCGCCACCGGGCCGGCCCCTTAGTAGGATTTTTTGACAACTAGTTTTGTTATGGTTCAAAAGATATTTCAGTGGAGTGATTAAACAATTTGAAAAATCATATACATACACACATGTATTCACACACTGTGCCTTGTTTTTTAAATGAGATGCAACATTAAAAATTCACATCTTGATAAACAATAGCATGCTTCTTGTATCTCAGCCTGGGTTCCTTCTCTCTTTCTCTCTTCGATTTACCGTAATTTTAAAACGAGTTGGCAATACAAATCAAAGAAACATGAACAAGTAAATGTTTTTATTTTAAGAGTCTTAAATGATATTTAAAGGAAGAAACTTGCTAAAGTCTCAACAGGGATAACATAATTTCCCAGCAGTTTATGAGATCTGGGGTGACCTTATACCTGGCCTTTCCATCCATGAAATCACTCACAACTGTATGTTTCAAAGAGCATCAGGCAGCCATGAACGACAAGAACAATTTAAAAAGGCATATTTACTCCTTCTTCATAGTTTTAATTTTTCTAGAGTTAAAGTGTGTTTGCCCATGCATTGCCACGTGAAATTCTTTGGCCCACAAATGAATGAGTAAAGATGGAAATGGTATGTATATGGAAGTGATTCCGAAAAAAAAAAAAAAAAGTGCTTGCCCTCACTGGCTAATGCCGACACATGCAACGTGTTTGTTTTTGTGTGTGTTTATAATTTAATAAACACAATGAGGTAAAACCTCTAATTTTATGTGAACCCAAAAGGTGTAAGAAATTGTATTGATTCAACCTGACAGTGAAGTAACAAAATCAAACTTAAAATTTATACATAAAATACAAAAAAAATATTTATGTGAACCCAAAAGGTGTAAGAAATTGTATTGATTCAACCTGACAGTGAAGTAACAAAGTCAAACTTAAAATTTATACATAAAATACAAAAAAAAAAAACCCATAAAATTGCTACTCAAAAATTGGAATGCTCTGCTGATGGCAGCTATTTTTATGAAAATTATTTGGAAGGACTTTTGTTCATAAGCCTTTGGATTGTAGTACCACAGGATCCAAAAAGGCCATTTTAATTATAACTCTCAAATTCTGTCATCTCTTCTTTTTTACTAGAATGCCAATCCATTGACCTTCAACTTCCACCAAGTGTGATCTATATATTTTAGTCCTTGCCTGGGAAGCCTGAGGATTTAAGAAGTAGAGCTAGAAAGAGTTTCTTCTTTCCTGTGAATTAGAGAATAGAGGTCATATCTATCAAAGTATTCCCATCTATTAAAGAACTAAACACACCCCTTGATTCTACCCAGTCTCTACTCAGAGCAGGGTGTTCTGAGTCTGTCTGCAAGAGATGCTTCAACTTCGAGGTCGATGGAGACTTTCATTGGGTTGACTGCATTGAATCTGAAGGTCTGATTTGATTAACTCCACTGAGAAATAGGCAGAATGCAATCCGTACATGGAAACTTCCTCATTAAACATGGCTTTGGAAGTTTGCAAATGTTGCCAAATTTAATTCTGAATATTTTAGGTATGTTGCCAAAATTTAGGGCTGGCAATGTTACAGCTAAAATTCCCAGAGAAAAATGGAAGATGTCAAGGCTGTTAGTGTATGCAAGTATTTTTCAAAACATGACCACAGATCTTTCCATGAGCTCTGTGTGTCTCACTAAATACACCCATGAACGTGAGTGTCGTGCATTTACCCACACAGTGAAGGCTTTTCACTGATGTGACCATGTTTGCACATGGAACAGTTTATCAGATCGCACAGAGATATGACCATATTGGTACATAGAACAACTTATCAGATCACACAGGTCCTGATCTCAAGTTCCAGATCCACTGATTGCCTCCATGAGCTTAATTAGTTCAAATACTGACTAACTGAAATTCACACACCCTCTTTCTTGAAGCGAATTGACAGTCTGAAAGGCAAGTAACAGTATCTTCAGAAAGGTCTATTGTGAGGCTGAATTTTGGTAATTGACAGCAATAATGTAAGAGGATTAAATCACCCATATTTTTACAGTGGATACGCTAGTCTGCTTGTAAATATGTTCAAAGATAGCATGTAAGTGGCGGAAGAATTATGCCACAGCATTAACAGCTAATAAATCTTTATTTAAGCAGGGGACCTCTAAAATTTAATTAGGCATATGAAAGCAGAGATCATTCTGAGAGTAAAAATATGCCAATTCTCACAAGAAAAGACATCTGCTTTGTGGAAAAATTTCAAGTTAAAATTTACTCTTCTGTTACTTTGTCAATAGAAAGGCTTTCTGGTGGAAGAGCAAATATCTAATAAAAAAAAATGACAGAGACCGACAGGAGGCATGCCTGGCACACCCTAGAGGGGAGGGAAAAAGGCCCATTTGTGAACTTCACATGTATTATTTAGCTAATTCAGGTCCACGTCTCTCCTTTCTTCTCTACCTCCTTCCTGGGTCGTGGAGGGTTAGTGCAGGATCTAATGCAGATTCGGCCCTATGCAAGAGGTGGACGCTGCTGTCACCTTGTAATTGGAAAATTTTCAGTGGCGCTACTAACCCAAAAATATCTCCTCCTCTGCTCACATCACAAAGCATGGCTACACTAACTAACATGATACCCCTCTTCCCCGCATTTAAAATACAAATGGCCTGTGAGCCCTCTGTAGCTTACAGGTGCCTCAGAACCTAAAACTGCTATTTATTAAAATGCAGAGACCACTGGGACTGGTTACATTCTAATTCCAGATGCTCTAACTTGAATTAGTGTCTTCCCTCGATTTCCTTCTTGAGAGAAGGGTGCTGCACAGCACAAAATTATTACCTGGGGAAAGAGGGCCATAAGCTTTAAACATCATTTATATTCTTTTAGCAAATTTTCTTCTTCTATAAATATAGATTTGGTAGGCACTGTGGAGGAAGATGTTTAAGCTCAGTCCCTACTCTCATGGAGTTGGATCTAGTTCAGAAGATAAGACAGAAATACCAACGTGCAGTAACATTCCAATTATATAGGGTGTAGCCCAAGGCAAGACATACATATGTACCATGGGACTAGGACAAATAACTCCAGTTTTTTTTCCAGAGGCCAGTTCCAATCTTTGAACCAATAAAATTGTTTTTGCTGTTTGTTTGCTTTTCACTTCTCAGTCCCTCATCTCGCTACAGGATAGTGGATTTTAATGAAATTGCCTTTAGGAATGCAACCTCTGTTTTTAACTTATGCTGCTGAGAGACATGCAAATGAATGAAACAGAATGAACATCAGGAAAACAAAACTAGTTTATGATAGGTTGTTTTATTTATTTATTTGCTACCATTTGATACATCTTGAAGATGTTTGGTTGCTTGCATGACATTTCTTCCAAATCACCTATTTTATGCTAAGAGGGTAACATTGGTGTTTCTCTTCAAATATCAACAAGCATCATAAATAATGAATTGAGAATTGAGCTCCTATTGCCCAATTAAATCGTCCTTTCGTCTGATTAAATGCCATTCAGGCCTTTTCGTGCACTTTCCTTTATGCTATTTTAAAAGTCATTTCTGGTGTTCTTTTAAAGAAATGAGTAAAGTAGATGCTTTCTTTTGTGAAAGACTTTAGACCTAGCTTTAAATAACTACATAATACCATTTAATGAAAATAGACAGAGCTATGATGTAAGGAGAAATGCAATTATTTATCTTTTATAAGATTCTGGAAGTGGGTGATCCTGCAGTAGGTGATCTTGGCAAGGACTCAGGGACCTTGTGACTGTGTCTGAAAGGCAGTGCTGAGTGTATTGGGAATCAGGTACCTGGCTTGGTCTTGCTGCTAGGAACTGGCTGGCTGATCTTTGGGATCTCAACTTTTTGGCCATGACTTTGCAGGCTTGGGTCAGAGACCTCTAAGCTTCTTTTCAGCTCTAAAATTCTATGAGCTACACCAACTCCATCAAAAGGCTACTACACAATGCTTAGTACAAATTTGGGTCTTATTTCCATTAATGTGAGATACTGAAACTTTTGTTAGAATACAAATGGTTTTGATGTTTTTGGAACTTACATCAGACTGGGGGCTGCCATCTGCAAGACCTAGCAATAGGCTTTTAGCCTATTGGGGAATGACAGATTTATGGGGTACATTTGGGGGGCTTTTGAACCATTGCATGAAGCAGAACAGTACTTATACAGAAAGTTTCTCTTCAGTGTACTTTTTGACAAGGGGAAAGAGTTTCACGGTTTTGCTGCTAGTTATGTACGATTGCCTTTCAGTTCAGAGGTTTAGTCTTTATATTCAACATCAGTTTATTCTGACCCACAGTTTTGTCAATGTGAAATGGGTACACTTATTTTCGAGGGTTGTTCTGAAGATTGACAATATGTCAATAAGGTGAAAGTTGCCTTGTATATCAGCTATATGACGGTCTTCAAAACATTTGTGGAAAGATTTGTATTGTTGGAAAAATACAAAATTAATTCTTTCAGTAGCTTGTTTTGCCTTTAGAACAGAACCTACTTATCGTATCAGCTTTACTGATAATCAGCTGCTCTACTCCCATTTTTGTAAATGTGCTTGCTTATCGCAATGGCTACTGCACTGGCTACTTGAATGCTGAGAGAACGAAACTTACAAGAACCTGGAAGAGTCCATCTATATAAATCCTGTAAGACCTAAACTTGAGGCTCAGATTTTGGAAGCTCTAGCTCATCTGGGCCCACTGGCGAAATAAAATACCTGACTCTCCAACCCTCTAATTGCTGACCGTTTCTCTGTTGAAGTCCATTCTGTAACAGTATTATCTTTCAATTCTAATTTTCCATGAATATTTTGAAGTACCCACTTATATAATGATATGTAACACATCATGCCAAACCTTAGTGGCTTAACACAACAACCATGTTATTGCTTATGATCACGGAGGTCAGGAATTTAGGCAGGGCTCAGAGACGTCTGCTCATCTCTGCTCCATGTGGTGTTGGCTAGAGCTAGAGGGATGCAGCGCTTTCTGTATGACCTGTCCCTCCATGTGGTTTCTCTTCTTCCTGCTCCTCATGTGGCTTCTCTAGAGAGAGAAGAGAATAGGCTGGGTTTCTTAGCATGGCAGCAGGGCTCCAAGAAGGAAAGCGGGCCTGGGTATGGAAGTCCCAGAAAGTCATTCCTGCTGCATTCTATTGATTAGAGTGAGTCACCAGGCTAGCCCAGATTCAAGAGGTGGGGGAACAGCAAAGTCACTTTGTAATTGGTATGGGCCCAGGGAAGCTTAGTTCATTGGGAGACATTTTAAACCATCCATCACATCTCTAATAAAGCCTTGCACACAGCAGGCACTCAATGAATGGATGCCATCTTATATGTTGTAACATTCACTAGCATTCAGTCTTACTAGAGGAAAAGCACATATTGATCTGTGAGTTGAGAAAACTGAATAGAAATGTTGTGTTACTTGCCCAGAGTTATACATTGATTGATAAGGACATAATAAGGACCTGAACAAAGTTTTTCTGACTCTAAGTTCTCTATTCTTTCTACTAAAATTTACTGCTGATATATTGCAAAGAAAATGAAATGTGGAAAGTGATCAGTGAATGCCATGGCTGAGAAGCCACACATGGCTTTGTTTCTATAGAAAGCTGTACTTGTTTGTGAGCCAAATGTTGGTTGAAAACAATGAAAAAAGAATATTTTCTTGACCATGTTTTTTAGATATCTTTCTTGAAAATGTAATTATACCTGGGGCAATTTTACAATTGAGCTCCAGACATACGTCTATTAGTAAATGAGTTTTTGGAAATATGTTCAAACTTTTACATAGTTTCATCTTCCAGTAAAAAGTCCACAGAAAAAAAGAGATAAAGAAAATAGAATTGAGTCAAGCATGGTCTGAAATCTACACCTATCAAGGTCTCCTGAATTTAATCTCTACAGTCTTTTTCTCCATCCTGTTTGGTATAAAAACAATTATTACTTTCAGCAAGAATGCAGAACAATGAACAAAGAAAAAATAGTGCTAAAAGTATAGAGCGCTCATTATAGTACAAAGCATTATGTTATATTTATATAATACTTTACATCAATATATGAAACTCTTTATGTAAAAGTGTCATAGAAAGATTTTTATTCTTCGTGTTATGGTTGTTATTATTGCCATTATTTTGATTGAGTTCCTTGTTGAACTCTGGATTCTATTTGAACCTGAAACAGTAATCAAAACTGTAGACTATTTGATAATCCCCATGAATATGACTGAAAAGTTTTCATGAAAGCCCTGCAGACTAAACCCATTGAATTTAAAATAGTTCTCATACCAGCAGAAAGAAGCAGATGTCCCAAACCAAACACACTTGGTTTAATATACTTTTACATTGGCTTTAATGGACAGATGTTTTGACTATGACATGGCAAGACAAGGATTTGAAATGGTGGATTGGAAAGATTTTCTTCATAAAAGTAATTGCTCTTACATTACAAAGTGCAGGATTTACATGTGGAAAATGTCAGCCTGTTGCAGTATCTTGTGATGGATCATGTTACCACAAGCCATGGAGTTCACTAGAAATAAGCAACTTACTTCTGAGGGGCCCTATTTATAGACATCACATATAGAATGGAAGCGAATGGGAGCCTCAAATCTAGAGTCATTCTAGTTATGTAGTTAATCCTTTCAGGATTACCCGTGACTTTTTTTTTTCCCATCTGAATTTGGCTTCTGTCTATATTATTTTACAAGCTAATAGGAATTTCTACATACCGGGCACTGTTCGAAGAGCTTTACAAATAGAAATAACCTATTTTATTCTCATAAAAGCGCCTAAGAACAGGTGAGAAAAGTGATGCACAGAGGAGTTATGTAACTTGCCTAAGGTCACACTGCAAATAAGTAGCAAAGATAGAATATTCCCGTCTAACTCCAAAATCTATGCTCTTAACTACAGCATTAAATTCTGCACTCTCTTATTATTCAACAAGTGGTAGGATCTACATCTAATTACTTGTGTTGTTCAGGAATTTCTTAAACAAGACAGATTTAGCTAACTAAATCTATTGCCCCAGGACCTTAAATGCTCCGGCCTAATTCATCCAGAAGTCAGCTCTCCTGTAACCTTATTCCCAAATTTGGGAGTCAAAAAGGGCTTTTAGCCTTTGGAATAGTCACAAAGCCCCTAGACTAATTCCAGGTACTTCACCCTTTGGGCTCTAACTCAGACCCTTCCTAATGCTTATTTTGACATGTAAGAGATGAGAGGGAAAGGAACAGAAAATTTAAAAATTATAAACCTATTTGTACTGTTACATAGCACAATAAAAAGTGCATGATGATGACTCTGAATTGTTAGAAAAAAGCTAAATAATGTTCACTATCCTTTATTTACAAGTCAGGAAATTAGATAATGCATGTTAAAATGTCTTTCCTTAAAAATGTTTACATTCCTAGACTTTGCTCTGTAGGCTAAGCTTTTATAATGAGAGATGATGTTTGTGGAATATCCCATCCCAATAGGGCCAAATAACTAAGTGAAAGAGGCATTGTTGTGGAAAGAACACTGGTGGAGTTGGAGACACTCTCCAACTAACTTGCTGATAAATGATCTGGGCAGGTCATTTATCCTCTCTGTGCCTCAGACTGCTTATATGCCTCACCTAAAGAATTATAATAAGGATTAAAGGAAATAATGTATGTGATAGTGCCTAGTATGAAGTGTGTTCTCAATAAATATTTGCTAAAGAAAAAAGTAGCATTGCATTCCAATGTCAAAGATAAATTATTTTTGAATTATGAATTGGATAATATTTGTGCAATTATACACATACAGGAATGTGAATAAAGAACTGGAAGTAATTGTCTTGGGATTCTTCAAGACAATAATTATACTATCTTCCTTTTGATTTATCCAACATTTTTTTGTCTTTCACCTACTTGGAAGAATACCACTATCCAAAGACAGATACCTGGGTGGAAATAAACCTCTTTGATAAAACCCAGATGCGGATGTAGAGGTTCACACAGGGACCAAATGGTCTGGGAATTCGTCTCTTATAATTCCACCACGCACCCATTTTGGCTCCACTTGACAAGTTACAGATGGAGAGTGAACCTTTGTTCATATGTATATTTGTGACAAGAGAATAACTGAGAAAGGATTAAGCAGGTCATCAGCCTCTTCCAAGTATAACCACAGACCTTAAGCAATGACAATCAATGTAGACAAGTGTGTTTTGTATTCAAAAACAATTTTTTAATGTGACAGGGGTGAAGGAAGGGGATAGGAAGGACACAGGGTAATAAAAATGACCTAGGAATTTTTTTTATAAAAATGCATGTCTCCTTTCCTCAACCAAAACATTAGATACTTTCTTGTGATGGTAATATTTAGTTTCTTTTTCTAATTTAATTTTTATTCTACCAGGGGTTTTTGTTCTTTCTTGTGTATTCGTGGTAGTGATTACAACTTTTCAGATTCCAGATGCAGGACTTCCTTGAGGATTTCTTGTAGGGTTGGTTGTGTGGTCGTGAACTTCCAGTTTTTGTTTGTCTGGAAAATACACTATTTTT
This sequence comes from Galeopterus variegatus, assembly GCF_000696425.1. Taxonomy (NCBI): domain Eukaryota; kingdom Metazoa; phylum Chordata; class Mammalia; order Dermoptera; family Cynocephalidae; genus Galeopterus; species Galeopterus variegatus. The sequence goes on from NW_007732600.1 coordinate 65,108, forward strand.
CCCTCAGTTCTGGAGGATAGGCTTTCTGGGTATAGTATTCGTGGCTGGCAGATTTTTTCCTTTTAGTATTTTGAATACATCATCTCATTTTCTTCTGGCCTGTAGAGTCTCTATTGAGAAGTCTGCTGTTAGTCTAACAGAGCCTCCCTTATAGGTGACTTGATGCTTTTCTCTTACTTCTTTTTAGATTCTCTGTTTGTCTTTAAGCTTTGCCAGTTTGAATAAAATTTGTCTCAGGGATGATTTTTCTGGTTGAACCTTTTTGGGCATCTTTGAGCCTCTTGGTTCTGAAGGTCCATGTCTCTCCCTATATCTGGGAAGTTTTCTATTATTATTTCATTGAGTAAGTTTTCCATGCTTTTTTCTTTTTCCTCCCATTCTAGAATATATATGATTCAAATGTTTGTGTGCTTAAGATTGTCTAATAGCTCTCTTAGATTTTCCTCATTTAATACTTTTTTTCCTTTTTTTTTTTGTCTGCCCAGGTTATTTGGAAAAGACTATCTTCAAGATCAGAAATTCTTTCTTCCACTTGTTCTAGCCTGCAGCTTAAGCTATCAGTTGTGTTTTTTTATTTCACTGAGTGAATATTTCAGTTCCATGAGTTCTTTTTTTAAGGTATTAATCTCTTTGTAAATTTCCTCCTTCATATCCTGGATTTTTTTATTTCATTATGTTTTCTGTGTCTTCTCATATCTCAGTGAGTTTCCTGAAGATTGTTGCTTGGAATTCCTTTTCAGTCCTTTTAAGGGTTTCCTGCTCTATATGGTATAGTATTTGAGAATTACTTATTCTTTTGGTGATGTCATATTTTCTTGGGTTTTCATATTTCTAGCATTTCTATGTTGATGTCTGGTCATCTGGTAGAGCAGTTCCTTCTTCTATTACTTTGGAATGGGCTTGGAGGAGAAAGATGTACTCTTCTTTTTCTGGTCTCTGCTGGTGACTTTGCTTGCGGCAATGCAGTTGAGTGTCTGATGGGCCACCTGCACAGTGGCTGTGGCTACTGCTGTAGTGTCAAGCTGCTTTTGCAGCAGCCATGACTGTGGTGGTGGCTGTGGTGGGCCACCCACTTGGACGTGGTATTTTTGGTGTGCTCTCTTGCTTGCTTCCAGGTGGGGGGTTGCTGCCCCTGGCTCCTGCCTACGACTCCAGGCATCCTCTCTTCAGGGATCTTGTCTTAGTGCTACTCTTCAGTGGACTCTGTCTTGGCCTTCATTCAGCCATGCCTCTCTCCACAGAGAGAGGGTGAGGGGGATCCTTGGGGTCAAATGAACCTGCTTGTCAAGCAGCCAACCTTCCTTTTATCCCAGTGCTCCCCAAACTCTAATGTGCTTATGTGAAACACCTGAGGATCTTGCTAAACTGTAGATTCTAATTCAGTGGGCCTAGAGTGAGTCTGAGAGTCTGCATTTTTAGTAATACATCTGGTGCTGTGGTCTGCCCTTTCAGCAGCTAGGGTCTACACCATTCTCCATGTACCAAAGCTCTTGGAAGTCCTTGACAAATGGTGTCAAGACTAGATGGCCTCTTCTCATGGTCACTCCTTCTGAAGACAGACTGTGTTGCCAGTGTGCACTCCACTAGGACTAAGGGGTGGCAAAGGGGGTGCTGAGAGTGGGGGCCTGTGGGTATAGCTCAGAGGAGTGAGGCCCTTGAGGTGCAGAACAGAAATAGAAGTCAGAGGAGATATGGGGATCACAGGACTGACTCTGGGGTTGAGATCAGAGGCCAGGAACCAACTCTCTAGTACATCACCATATTCTAACACAGCATTCCAAGTAGCCTAAGAATTTTAAATTCAAAATTGCCCATTCAGGTTGTTAATTAATATAAGAGGATAGAATGCTTTTCACTTTAATTGTTTGTTAGCTTGACTATATATACATTTAAACATAAAGATATACGATATGTGGGCCTCCATTTCTTTCTACAGGCCCCCAAATTGTTAAGTGCTCCGGTTGGTAGGCACCAGATTTTGTAACCACCCTTTACCCCTCATCTAGATCATTCTGAATGTAAACTTCACATGACAAAAGGACTGAAAGAAGTTATTACTTTTTAGTGGCACAGTTACTCTGTAGCTGCATGCACTTCTTTCTTTCCTGTGTTATTTGAATTCACTTCCCTCTTGTGTGGCCCTTTCATATGCAACTCAGAATTTTTTAAAACCTTAATATGTACACTGAACTATGTAATACTGAACACTCTGGGGTACAAGCAGTCATAGCTTTTTTTTGGTTAACAATGTTTGCAAATTGACTGCAGAATTGTATGACAGTGAAACCCAGTCAGTTCAAGAGAAGGCTGGCTTGCCATGCTCTTTGACTTGTTTTTGTTGTTGTTGTCTTTCTTAATGCATTTCTTATCCTAGTACAGTAGCACAGTTTCACAAGTCATGGATTAGGAGTCAAATCTCAGCCCCACCCCTTCAAGCTGCAGGATTCTAACTTTTCAAGCCTCAATTATTATTTTTTTCCTGCTAAAATGTAGATAATAATGTCTACCTCATAGGGTTATAAAGAGGATCGAAGAATATAAAACACATAAGAGTATTTAGAATGGTGTCTGATAAAGAATAACCACCTAATGTTTTCTATTACTTGGTTCACTCGGGTTAATATCTCCTTACTGAAGCTGTGTAGATGTTCTCTTGTCTATTGATGCTTCTCTTCTTAGAAGTTCTTTATCTTTGATAATCACTATTTTACTATTTAACTTTTGTTTATATTCCATTGTTTATTAGTAGTTTAATATGATTTTTTCAATGATATCATAATATACTTCAGGTCAAATGCAACAGTATCTTATACTTAATTTGTGTCCTCCATAGCTCAGTGTTTAATACCAAACACAAGAAAGACCCTCAAATCTCTCTTGGGTGATAGAACAATCCATTGTAAAGGAATATTTAAGAGCATATAGGGCAGATCTGATGAACATTCCAGAAAAATGGAAAGAAGAAACGGTTCAAAGAAGGAAGGGGCTGGGCTCACCAGATAACAAGGGTGGGAGGAGGGAAATCACCCAATTTGGTAAGCAGGAGAGAGTAAAGTACTGAATACCATCTGGCAGAATTTGGTTGAAAGGCTGATGTGCTTCTCTAACTGAGAAAGGGGCTGGGCTCACCAGATAACAAGGGTGGGAGGAGGGAAATCACCCAATTTGGTAAGCAGGAGAGATTAAAGTACTGAATACCATCTGGCAGAATTTGGTTGAAAGGCTGATGTGCTTCTCTAACTGAGTGAGGGGCAGGGTTACTTGAATTCATATTACATTAAGAGCCTCCTTCATCAGGGAGAGGCTCATCTCTTCGTTTTGTGAGCTACCCCGCCCCCAACCCTGGTACACCATCTCAACATGACTATTCTATAGCTACATGCAGAATGCACTAATTGACACAGGGATCACCAACACAAAACAGGATTACAGTGCAGCATTTTGAAAAGGTGGTAATTTGTATACTACATTCTCACTCTCTGACAACTCTGCTGACTAATAAGAAAGCAAAATTCACATCAGCCTCTTCCTTCATGGTCAATATCATCTCTTCTCTCATTTGCTTATGGCATCAAGTGGAGCTGACTTCGGCTGGAAATAGTGTAGGACTTATTAGACCACAACATGGTCCCAACGCAACCAGAGACTGAGCAAAATCTTGATTTGTTTACCCCCTTCTGATAGAGAGAACTGTTTATTTCTAAGTCCATGGTATAATGTGGAGTTCAAGTGTTCTGACACTCTCACACACCATGTGGGGTTAGAAACCTGTTCGTCCTTTATTAATTTGTTGGTTAATATAGTTGGGTTTTCACTTTGCGCCCATAAATGCAAGAAGGGATGTAGTTTTGACACTGTTTCTCTGCCCTTGCACTTCGTGTAAACAGAAGTTGTCTATCTGGCAGTCTAGTGGCTGTATATAAAGCCACTGTTTACATAATCTGAATGTCCCTTTCATTTCTGCTTGGTCTGCAAGATAAATAAAATGAAAAAGTGTGTCAGAATTAGAATTGTGTGGGTTTGAAAAAGACATTTGGGTCCCTGAGTAACTAAAAGCACCCTCTGTTTACATGTTTCTGCAGTTTCTGTCACTGCAGCTGGGTCACAGCTTATAACAACTAATCCCTTTTTATTTGCATTTTACTTTATTTTATTTTGTATTAAAGGCACTTTTAAGCCATGTCTTCCAAATGTGTTCGAGGTTTCATAACTGTCTTAATAGTGTATACACATTACAGTTATGGCAATGAATTTCCTCCAAATCTGGGTTTTGTTAAGAGCAACTTTAAGAATAGTTTGTAGGACAATTAAAATGTGTTAATCTGTGTTGGAAAACTTGATCTGGTTAAACATCGGTTTCCCGTCCACTTACATTTGCCAAAGTTTTCTACATCATGTAGCTGGAGTTTTCTTGAGAGGTGCAAAAAGAGGGTTTGGGGAGGAGAAGTCTGGAGAAAGCCTGGGAGCTGTGCTGGATTTTAAGCTTTTGGGCTGATGTCCTCTTAGCATAACCTACATTCTGCTTCAGGAGAAAATGGTGAGCTGAAGGGTTGGAAATGGTGCTTGAGCAAGCCCACTTTTCATGCTCAGCAAAGCCTAACATTATTTTACTATGCAATTTGAGTTATGTGTGTGCTTTTAATAAACCGATCCTCACAAAAAATAAATAGATTTGTTTTGCTTAAACTGGCATTCAGAGGGCTCCGAGGAGAAAAAATCTTTAACACCTCCTGGGGATTAGAAGGTAGCTTCACACTCCAGCTTCATGTCGGGAACGTGTGATAACAACGTGACAGGAAGTAAGTGGATTCTGTCCCAGGCCTTGGGTGGAGACTGGGCCCTGGAGCATGATGGTGAGAGTCTGAAGACCCAGAGCTTCCCGCCCAGCAGGGGGTAGCCACGCGCTGGTATCCAGGAAGGAATTCAGCTCCACAGGACTTGCTCCTGCAGGGCAGCAACACAGCTCTCAGATTCTAGAAGCAGGCTTTCCTCACCAGTGTTAGATTATCTACTCCAAAAGGAACCACTCACCTGAGGCCTTCACCTGAGAGCTGGAACCTATGTAATGGATTCTTTGGAGAGGGACCCTAGTTAAGAGGTGAAAAGTACATTTATCTGCCCAAGGCATGGAATGAAAATTGGTGGGCTGGGAGGCAGGTTTTACTTTTCCTTCTGATTCTTTTCTCTCTCTCCTACTGGGCAGAGGCTGAGAGTTCCCTGGGAAAGGATGGAGGGAGACAGAGAGGTCAGGCCAGCTGCCCCAGCTCTGCGTGTGTGTAGGGGAAATGTGGTGTGTGGGGTGTATATGCATGTGTGGGAAGTGTGTGTGTTCAGGTGGGCGTGTGTGTGGTATGTGGAGTATGGGGTGTGGGGGGTGGGGTGTGTGGGGTATGTGGGGTGTATGTGCATGTGTGGAGTGTATATGCTTGTGTGGGGTATGTGGGGTGTGCACGGGGGGTTGGTAGGGGCTGTGGTGTGTGGTATGTGCAGTGTGTGAGGTGTGTGTGCATGTGGGGGGGTGTGTTTGTAGGGCTGTGTGCATGTGTTTGTATGGGGTATGTGTGGCGGTATGTGTGGGGGGGTATATGGTGTGTGTATGTGTGGTGTGTGCGTGTCTGTGGTATATGGGGTATTTGTGTAGTGTGTGTGCATGTGTGGGTGTGTGTGTGTTTGTGTGGGGTATGTGTGGGGGTGTGGAGTGTGCAGTGTGTGGGATATGTGTGCATGTGTGGGGTGTGTGCGTGTGTGGGTGGGTGTGTGTTTGTGTGGGGTATGTGTGGTGGGTGTGGGGTATGTGTCTGTGTTTGTATAGGGTATGTGGGGGGGCACGGGGAGGTGTGATGTGTGTGTGTCTGCGTGCATGTGTGTGGTGTGTGTACATGTGTGGTGTCAGGGGTGCCTGAGGCCAGAGTTCGCACTGCCTCCCCTGAGAGAAGCCGGGAGCCAGCAGGTGAGCCCACAGGTGAGCCCCAGGACAGCCAGTCACAGGCCCAGGCGTGGGTGGAAGAGACCCGGTCATGACTTCTGGGCTGCAGGGGAGAAAGAAATGCCAGGCAGATCGGCCGGAGGTGGGGGGGGGGGGGGGG
>NW_007732600.1:72193-78087 GCF_000696425.1 Galeopterus variegatus
GAAGGGCGGGGGGGGGGGGGGGGGGGGGGGGGGGGGGGGTGACAGGTCACTAAAGAAAAAACATTCTGAAGGTAGCCTGTGTTGCTCACTGCCTGCTGTGGAAGGAGCTTGAGCCCGTGTCACTGCAGAGCCACTGAGAACGGCCACCCGCGTCTCCCCAGCCCACCTTGCTGCTTCCCACTCAGGCCATTTTCGGTCAATGCTGCTTCCCTTTGTTCTGTTTTCTTCCAGTGCAGTGAACCCTCACATTATGGGTTTCTGTTGTAGCTCTAACCTCTAATACACAACCATTACATCTTATCTCGTCTTCTAAATTACTCTAAAATCCAATTATCAAGCCTTCTCTCCTTCAAGAGCACACGACTTGCCACATTACTGAAATGCTGGGCTGCTCTTTTGTTTTTCTAAATTAATAATAACTACCATTTTCCGTCTGCTCTTAGCATGGGACTCTTTTATATCACCACACAGCCTTCCAAAATGCATATTACGATTCTTTCTGCATATTTGCTGGGTTACAAAAGAGCTAAAGATGATTTTCCAAATATTCACAAAAGATCTGTCAGTTGGTTTTTAGTATCAAAACGCTTAAAACTCTACAATCCTTAAAGAAGAAAGCATTTTAAAACTATCAGTTAAAATTTCACTCTTGCTTTGCTTTGTCAGGGTGAGATAGAAGTCCATCACTTTTAAGGTTTTAAAAGGTTTGAATGGATTCTGTTCGTTAGTCAATATTTTTATGGATTGAAAACTCTTAGTTCTACTCAGATTTCTAAAGCAAAAATGATTTTTTAATCCAATGCCCCTCATGAGTTTCTTGAACTTGCAGGAGGGGAGTGATTGTTGTTAAGACATATTCTAAAAATTATAAAAATATTTCAGTAGAAGTGAATACACCAGAATATTTTAGGAAAAATTGTAACACTACTAAGATTATCCTCAAACATTTTTTTGACAAAAGGGCAATCATGGTTTGTAATAAAAAATTGCTCTTAGGAAAATATGATAAGTTCAATTCTGGTATCAGAAAAAGAAATCTGACTTATTTCAGTGTTTTATAATCACGGGCATGCAACTGAATGGCAAGTGATTTTCTTACTTGCAAATTCTTACTTTTAGACTTGTGGAAAAAGTGTATTTGATATACCTAAGGCATCTGATTATGCAGTAACAAAATAGGCTTGATGTGTGATTATTAAAGATATGTATATAGCTAATCAACCACTCTGCTTTTATCTTCACATGCTTAGGCAATGTTTAATGGAAGTCTTCAATGTAAAGTTTGTATGCATGAATCCTTTCTCATGCACAGACTTAGCTGCTTAGGGTAAATATATTATAAAATGTTGGGAAGATCAGAAAAGTCCTAAAGTACATACTAAATTTCAATCGGACATTTCAATAACAACATCCCTATGTATTTTGTGCATTTCTTGTGTGCCAAAGTTAAATCTTTATTTCCTTAACTATTAAATATGTGAAAGGCCAGTTGTTGCTTTAGTAAATTGGTTCTATTTAAGAGTTTTCAAAGGCCAAAATGAAGGCCATGGGGGTAGATAGACAGTGTGCCTCCGACGTGGCACCACTTGGAATTTATAGGCTAAGTGAGATGAACCAGAAGGACATGCTAATCACTAAATAACATAATCAAATACAAAATATAGCATCATGATTGCTATCATGAGCAACAACTCAGGGAAAATGGAGATCAGAAAAAAGAAAATCGTAGCCTATGGAAAAAACAAAAATTGTAGTTTTTCGTTATTATAATAATTATATATTACACATACAGTAATTATACATATGCAAACATATTCTATATATCGTGTGTTCTTTTTTTTTGAATAAATAGACCCTATAATCTTAATTTAATCATGATGTAAGCACCATATGTCATTTAACATTTCAACCATACTAGTGTACCTATATTTCTTTTCCTTCCTTCCTTCCTTCCTGTCTTTAAAAAAGTTTTTTGAAAATAAGAAAACATAGGGTTTTTTCTCCTTGTACCTCTACATATTGAATATTAATTTTTAAATTTAATGCAGCCCAAACACCACTATTAGTTTGGTTGGATTGAATCTAGCATAACTTACGCATTACTTTAAAGTTTAGACGTTTTAAGAATTGACATTATCTACTTTGCTTAGAGATATATATACTTCACCATTCTATTAACGTTCTTTGAGGCTCTCTGATCTTTTATTCCTAATTTTAAATGAGTTTCTAATAAGTCAAACTTTTACCATTTTGACATAAGAGATTCTATTCCCATAATTCCAATATATGAGTAGCCCTTGTAGAACTGATTTTCTTTTTAAAATCAAGTGTGGATTTCTTAACATATGTGACTATTGCATAGCAAACTTAAAAAGGAAACATTAAAATTTATATTGCATTCTTTTGTTTTATGTTGTATGTTTTATGGGGCTTTATTTTTTTAAAATTTTAAACTAAAAATTTGGAGGCTTGTTCGTAGGTTAATATATAGATTATGTGATTTCTAAGCACTTTAAAGTAATCTATTATTTATATCTATTAAGGAAATCAAAAATGACTATATTATACATGTCATTTAAAAAATAGTATTTAGAAGATAAACCATAGTCTCCTAATTGGTATGCCACTCCTAGCAGGTCTTTGGGGCTTTGTGTCGATTTGGAGATAGACCAGGACTTGGGCCACAAGAGCACGATTTGGGGTGATGTAGCACTAAATTACTCTTCAGTACCCTAGAGGCTCAGAAGAGTTAATGCAGCTTCCAGGAAAACGAAACACCTGGCTAGTAACTTAGGCGGGAGGACAGCCTGATTGAATGTATCACAAGCATGTCTCAATTGTGACTTTAAAGCGCAAGATGCAACAAAGCATCCAGATTACTCCTGTCTTTTCTGCCACCCCACATTTCCAGGGAGCTCAGCATCAGTTCCCTTCCCTGCAGTGTTGCAGCACTGGGAGATTATTGTGGTCTTAAAAGTGAAAGCCTATGATTTAAAGTCATAATGTCACCTTTAAGATGGAGATTGAAATGCAGTAATATAAAATACATAAGGCATCAAGGTGTAGCAAATGTCTTTTTCTATTGGATTTCTCTATTTACAAGGGGGCAGTAATATCAAGTATATTTTCTATATTGATTGTGTAGATTCTCCATTTAAAAGTGAGCAAGTGCTCTACTAGACCCAAATTCCATTTTAATACCTACTAAATGAAATTTCCTACCTCTAAAATAAAATAAAATATAAAATCCCAGAAAAGAAGTCTCCAACTTTTTAAGATATCAAATATTTCTTAGAAAACAATATCTTGATAAGTTGAATATAAATGAACCTAAAGCTTGTATTTCCCTTAATATACTGATAGTTTATCTTGGCATAAAAGATGCTAAGGGCAGAAAGAATTCCCATGGCCAGATTCTTGGCTTTGGAAACAAAGGAGCTCAAGACATTCAGCAAACTTAAAACACCCCATTCCCCACCTTTAAAAATCATGTTTACTTCTTATGACATTTCAAAGTATTTTCATGATCCTATGTAATGATTTGAAAATACCAATTTTAAATACTAAATAATAGTGAAATGAAATTTTCTGTGAATCAATTATTCAGCCACAAGAGGAAAAAAACTATATGGAAAATAACTCTACTTTCACTGGGAAGGAAATGTCACAGGCCTCTGAATTGGGAATAGAAAAAAAAAAATCCTTGCAGCAATGAGTATTGGAAATTACCAGAAATAAATATCTTTTTTTTTCTTCAGATAAAGTTCAAGGTAACAGTTAAATGAATAATTATTTACTATTTTGTTAAATGTTGGCATGTATGGCAGGCATCATCCATTAATACAAATGCTTTTTCTGCTTAGAATGGCTCATTAGTTCCTTTGTAGACTATACCGGTTTTAAGATTCAAATTCAAAATCTCCTCTGATTTTGCTGTTCTATTTCTGGCAGCCGGCCAGTGGCAGATATGCATAATATTTCACTGTTAGACCTTGCAAACATTATATCCTGCTGTGCTAAAGAAAACATTGTGTTTCTTACCACATGAAAATAATCCATCACTTTTCAATCAGCACACAAAAAAAGCTCTACCTGTTTTTTCCATCAGACTCAAGAAAAATTAATGGCCCCAATGTGAAAGGTGGACCCTACATACATGATCCATTAAAGTACAAACTAATCAAAATATATCTAGCATCTGATCTGCTAAGCAAGATGGAACAAAAAAAGGTGTGATAAAAAAAATGGATACTTCTAAAACCCATACAACCTTGTTCTATCAGTATTAACCTTATTTATTTTAAATGTGGGAGAAAATAAATAAAAGATCATGAAATGAATCCATTGAATTCATTCAATTCAAATAGAGACTGTGTTTATCTGGAAAAGATGGCTAAAGACACCTACTGTGGACTGGAGGACAATTTTATAATGAAAATGTTTTTAAAAAGTAAAGACAGGTTATAAATCCCCCAATGGGTCACTGACAACATAATATATTAATGTAAAAGTTTTCTTTGGAAGTAAAAAATATCAATATTTTATCAATTTGTTCATGCTTTTAAAGTTATAAATCCCCCAATGGGTCACTGACAACATAATATATTAAAGTAAAAGTTTTCTTTGGAAGTAAAAAATATCAATATTTTATCAATTTGTTCATGCTTTTAAAAATAATTTCATGCCTTCAGCAATGCTGATGTTACAGCTAGTTTTGAGTAAGGCATGAGGACTTTCCTTTCTAGGGCTCAGTGACTTTTGTAGCAGAATTCTAATCAGAAAGATAGTAACCACCTCAAAGGAGTGCCCATGAAAAAAACAATCGATTTCACTACTTTTTAACCCTTCCATGTAGTTGCTTGGATTTCTGTGCTACCACTGAGTTTTGGGAGATTGTTTTCCAATCTCTCTCTCTTTCTCTTTCTGTCTCATTCTCACTCTCTTTTGACATGACTGGTGTTTTGTAGTTTAATGCATTTAATAAAAGTACATTAATAAAAATGCAGACAAGGGAATATAATACTAATCCTAACAAGATATTTATACTGGTAAATCATTTTACACAAAAATATAGTTTTTTTATATTCTTATAACCTCATGTTTAGAGGTTATTTAACTGGTATTCTCTGTTTTTAACTGGTATTCTCGTTTCTTTCTTCTTTTTTTTTTTTCTATGTTGAAGCAGTCCTAAGGTTGGTCTTCCTAAAGTATAACTGTGTTTATATCACTTCGCACATCACAGTCTCCTTTTAGTTGATGTCCATTGAATGAGAGAAGACAGCCGTAGAGCTGGATGGCTCAAAAACCATCATTTTGTATAGGAGGAAAGTGAAGCTCAAGGATTTTAAGTGACTCATCCAAGGACACTTGGTACTGGAATAATAGCTCTGGAATCCTCATGAGCCTCAGTCCAGTGCTTTCCCCACCACACAGTGTTCTCTCCTAGAGTAATGCTTCTCAAACTTTAACTTGTGTGCAAATGACCAGGGAATCTTGTGAAAATGTGGAATCTGACTTAGTAGGCTGGGCAGAAACTGTACATTTCTAACCAGGTTCTAGGGTATGATGATGCTGGTTTGGAGATCACACTTGGAGTAGCAAGGAAGGATGGAAGAACTCTATCAAGCTCTTAGATGACTTCCACGGTCCTTTGAAGTCTAGTCCTTTCTTCCACTGGCCTGTATGAACACTACAATCTAATTACACAGAGTGCCTGTTCACTTATTGAATACCCCGTGGGTATTCTGACATTGACTTCTTTCTTTATTCATTCTCCCTTCCTCTCTTTGCTTCTTTTGCAATTAAATATCTACTTTTTTTCCCCCCAAAGCAAACTTAATTTCCAGCTTCTTTATGAAGATTTTCTAGTGACCAAATACAAAATGATCTTTCTC
>NW_007732600.1:78560-79721 GCF_000696425.1 Galeopterus variegatus
TTTTTTCCCCCCAAAGCAAACTTAATTTCCAGCTTCTTTATGAAGATTTTCTAGTGACCAAATACAAAATGATCTTTCTCTCCCCCGATCATCTCTATCACTTCCTAGGAGCCTAATGAGTTAATAACTGCTTGTTAAACAGAAGAACAAAACAAATGTGTAAGTGAAGAAAATAGCAGCAGAGAATTAGGTATGTTAAGTTGTAGAGGGAGAGAGAAACTGAAATTCCTGAGCTCTGTGGAGAGACTCAGAATTAATAAAAAGGTTTTCCTCTTTTCCCTTACTACATCTAATGCTGTAAATACGCCTGGGCTAATAACAGAAAATGAATCTTGGAAGGTTGTGAATTGTCATAGGTCAAAGGTCATCAAGCTTTCTGAAAGGGCCAGATAGTAAAGATTTTAGGCTTGTGGGCCATATGGTCTCCATGGCAACTACTCAACTCTGCCATTGTAGCAGGAAAGTAACCATTGACAATATGTAAACAAATGGACATGGCAGTGTTCGATAATACTTTATTTACAAAAAGAGGCAGCAGCCACATTTGGCCTGCCTATAGTAGTTTACCAATCCCTATTGTAGATGGTACCCAAATATATTCTAAACAAAGAAAGAGAAGGAATTATTGCATCCACAAGTTAATTACAGCAAAATTAATGATACAGTAATGGGAATCAAATCTGAGAAACTGGGTCAAGCCAGGGCAGGGAGAAGACACATTGGGTAAAAGCAAAGAAACTAAGTGATTTTTTCATAAAATCACCTCTTATGGAAACCACTCAAACCATAGGTGTCACTTATATCTAAACCCAATTTTCAAAATCCCACGACCTTGCTACAAAGTTGTGTGGCACATGGGTCACATTATTGGCTACACCCTGACGCTTGTTAGAAATGCAGAAGCTCTGACCTCACCCCTACAGAACTAGCATTGGCAGAATCTGCATTTCAACACAATGAGTTCTGTCAACCATCTGCATCAGAATCATATGGGAACTGGTAAAAATGTCCATTTTGGTCCGATCCCAGACCTATTTAATCAGTGTCACTAGGAAATGAGACCCCAAGTTTTAGAAACATAGATACACACCAGAACTTTAAAACTATTATCACGAACTACAAGATTCACGATCCACTAGTTGTTTCTACACTCTTTTTTTT
>NW_007732600.1:80525-82558 GCF_000696425.1 Galeopterus variegatus
GCCTGTATACTTTTTTCTAGTTTTCTTCCATACAATGCTGGCTCAGTAGGGGAAAAAAAAAATCTCAATTGTATTAAGGGAGACAAGATTTTGGAGGAAGGCAGTGTCACACAGTTGAGGGATGTGTGATGTAAAGCACCCTCTCTGACATTGCTACAACATCTTCAGCAAAGTCTCCACTGCTTACTATGATTCTTTTTTCTTATTGGATTTTATTTGGGGGTAGGGAGCAGGGTGGAACGAGAACCATTTGGGATGCCAAAAGGTGAGCGATAGTGCTATTGTAGACAAAATGGCCAGAGAATGAGAGGACAGCTAACTTCAAGGTGTCATTGATATCTGATGAGAAGATCAGTGCTACCCCAGCACTTTTGTTACGAATTTGCACATTTTAAGGCAGATTTTTCAAATCCTTCTTTGCATCAGAATCATCAGTCTCTGTCCCTATTCTCAGAGATTTGTATTCAATTGGTCTGGAGTGAGACCCATAAGTTAAAAATTTTTTCAAGATCTCAGGTGAATCTCAAATTCACTTGAAGACTGAGAAGTAAAGTGAAGAATCGAAACTAATCCAAACAATGCAAGTTGACTAACAAAGTGCAAAAGTACGTGCAGATAAAATTTCTTCATTCTCTGTTTCTTTCTTTTCTTTCTTTTTCTTTTTATCACTGAGATAATTGTTTAACTATTGTTCTGATGGTTTTTATTATGTAAGCACTCAGTAGATGTGTTACATTCCTAACAAGGAGAGCAGAGCAACATTAAGCTAATCAATCGGCACAGATTCATCTAAATTATTATAATCTACCCACTTCTTGATTATTAAAGAATATTCATGGATAATATAAATTTAGTGGTAATATACTATAAATACATGTGCATCCAATTTGACAGTTATATAAATATATGTCAGTCTACATTATGTTTAAATGGCCTTTCTTTCCCAAGTTAAAAATGTAGACCTGTCTTCAATGAGTATTCTTAAATTGCTCTTCAATATCTCAGCATTGTAAAGGCTACAGAGAAATTGGAAGAAAGGTCAGGTGAGGGTGAAAAAATTAAAGGTAAGCTGTATTAAGAAAGGATTGGTTGGTTATAAAGGATTCATTGATGGATCAACTCATGGAGGACAGTACTGAATTAGCAAAGCTGTAGCGAGGATTGGCTGACTCTGCTATGCTGAAGGGTTGGGTTGGGAGTGAGAACAGGATATCAAAGTTGGAATCGCCGGAAAAATCTCTCCTCATATGCTCTTCTAAAACTGGAGAGAAAATTAGAAAGATAATATAAGTCCTTAATTTAGACCTTACTGGTAGGTTATACTAAAGACCTCTGTCATGAGTTTACCCAAAGTGCATTTCCTCAGCTATGTTTGTGTTAACATCTTTGTTTATTAGAGAAAGTTCTCTCAGGATATTTGACTGTGTCTATATCTACATAAGGGCAATTGTTTTTTTTTGAGCCCATCTCTTTACATAGCAATAGATCACCTTTAATAGAAAAATATATATACATGCTAGCCAGAGATTAATATACTATGTTGTAACAATTTCAGAGTAGAATCCATCCCAACCAGTCTCATTAGATACTCTGCTCAAAAATTTCAGGTAGGTTTTTTTATGAATGTATGCACTTATTTATTTTTAACAGCTTCATTAAAGGATAATTGATATTCAATAAACCATACAGGCAAACTGTGTGACTTGATAAGTTTTAGCACATGTACAGACCCATGAAACTGTAATCATAATCCAGATAATGAACATTTTGTCCTTCCCAGAAGTTTCCTCATGCTTCTTCGTAATCACTGTTGCACTTCACATCCCTGCAGCAACCTCTGCTCTGTTTTCTGTCACTAGTTTCTTTCACTGAGCATAATTATTTTGTGATTCATCCTTGCTATTGCAGGTATCAATACTTCATTCTTTTTTCTTGCTTCATTGTATTCCATTGTATGGTTGTACACACTTTATTTATTCATTTCTCTGTTGAGGGACATTTTGTTTTTTAATGTTTGGCTATTGCAAATAAAG
>NW_007732600.1:83164-86206 GCF_000696425.1 Galeopterus variegatus
TAATTATTTTGTGATTCATCCTTGCTATTGCAGGTATCAATACTTCATTCTTTTTTCTTGCTTCATTGTATTCCATTGTATGGTTGTACACACTTTATTTATTCATTTCTCTGTTGAGGGACATTTTGTTTTTTAATGTTTGGCTATTGCAAATAAAGCTTCTGTGACTATTTGTATGCAAGTCTTTGTATGAACATACACTTTAATTTCTCTGGTTTGTATAGGGGAGTGAAAAGCTAGATTGTGTGGTAATTGCATGTTTAACTGTTTAAGAACCTGTAGCACTGTTTTGCAAAGAGGTTGTAGCATTTTATGTTGGTAAAAGGCAATGTACCACAAGCAATGTTCAAGTTGCAATTCCTCTACATCTTCAACAACACTTCACATGGTCAGTATTTTTAATGTTAGCCATTCTAATAGGTGTGTAGTTATACTTCAGTGGACCTTCAGGAGACTGATATTTTTGAATATTTCCTTGCTAGTGAAATGAGAATATTTTTTCTTTTACTGTCTGCACTGTCCTAAATATTTCAGGCTTAGCAGCT
The DNA here is from genome assembly GCF_000696425.1 of Galeopterus variegatus. Classification (NCBI taxonomy): domain Eukaryota; kingdom Metazoa; phylum Chordata; class Mammalia; order Dermoptera; family Cynocephalidae; genus Galeopterus; species Galeopterus variegatus. The sequence goes on from NW_007732600.1 coordinate 83,710, forward strand.
ATTCTAAAACCTTTCTCTCTGTTCTACCATGCCCCCAAAAGTTCACTTACCTTTCTCCTTTGACTCTTGCATACAATTGTGTGTCTTTAAAGGAACTAACAGTAAGAATTAGGAGTGCCCTGGAGGCAAGATAAACTTCTGCCCATGTCATCAATCATATCTGCTTTACTGAACTATAAGGACCCTGTGTACAAGAACACATCTTCAGTGGGGCAGACTCATTTCCATGAAGTCCTTAACATTTTATGGGATAGAAAATAGTTTTTATATGTAGCTTCTACCATGCTCAGTCATATCGACTCTTGTCTTCTTGGGCATAAGTGAGTTGCTTCACTGTGCAGTTATGGTATTAAGCCAAAATATAAGGATAGATGTACGCATGACCCTGAACAACAATTTCCAGCAGACACAAGGAAAACAATTTTCTAGTGTTACCACTAGGGAAAAAAAACTGTAACATTCACCAAATTATAATAGTGCCCAATAAAACTATTACAAATCCCAAGAATATGCAGCTTTATAAGGGAAGTCACTTTATCATCCAGTTTTCTGGTTTCTGTTTTCATTGAAGTTCAGATACATACCAAGTATTCTATTCAACTACTGCGGGGGGTGGGGGGTAAGATTAAGCCTTTCAAACACGCAATTTATGAGAAATGTGTGCAAAGAAAGTTGTGTATTTTTAGTTAAAAAATCAAAATTATATCAACTTCCTTATCAGACAACAATGGAATAAAACTACAAATAAACAACAAAAGGGACACTGGAAACTGTACAAATATATGGAAATTAAACAACATTCTCTTCCACAATGAATGGGTCAAAAAGAAATCAAAAAGAAAATTAAAAAATTCCTGGAGACAAATGAAAAGAAAAACAAAACATACCAGCACCTATGAGATACAGCAAAAGAAGTTCTAAGAGGGAGGTTTACAGCAATAAATGCCTACATCACCAACGTAAAGGGGAAATTGAAAAAATCTCTAGTCAACCTCCACCCTTTAGAAAATGGTACCTGAAATATGATGTCCATGTGATATAGTGAATACCATGACCTCTAAGAGGACACTTATGAGTATCTAATCTTGACCAAGATCATGACCTTCGTGATGGTGATGATGAAAGTGGTGATGAGGATGAAGAACTTAATGATGATGATGATGACAATAATATTACTAACGATAATGGCAGTTAACATTTTCAGGGTGCTTACTCTGGGCCAGAACTCCACTAAGTGCTGTGCATACATTGCCTCATTTAATCTTTGCAAAGCCCTGTCAGGTTGGTCCTATTATTATCTCCCTTTTACAAGGAAGTTCAGTGAAATAAATTACATAGACAGTATACCACTTTGTAAGCTCTCTCTATTCTAGTCTTGTCTCTCTGTTACCATAAAAAAGTGGGACTTAGCTCTAATAATTATTATTAGCACAAACATCGGAGGACAGACAATGTGCAATTTGGTTGGAGGAAGAGCTCGATAGCTCTCAACCTGGATAACAATCAGTTAATGGATGTAGATATCAGGAATAGAGGAGAAAGCTCTTCAAGCAGCAGATCATTATGCAGCAGCTCAGCATGTTTATTAATCATTGTGCACAATTAAAATGCCATTTCATCCCTCTAATTAAAACAAGTAGTTCCCTGAGGCTAGCACCTGAACTAATGAAGCCTGGTTGCCTAAGGATCTCACTCGGGGAAGGGAATTAAACAATGGAGGAAGCTGTATGTTACCACGTTGCCCAGACAACATCAGACTGTATATGACATCATGAGCAAGTAGGCCAGTTGAGATTGTGATTTTAAAGGGCCAAGGGTGCTTCTTTTCCTGGGCAGGATCTGGGTTTAAACATTGAAATTACTCTAGTTTTTTAATTGGTCATGTCCCATCCTGTATACTTTACAATTAATTCTGAATTGTCTTTCTTCTTGGTATGTAGAATGGATGTCTCAATGGTGAGAGGAAGGAATTCCAGGGATTGTAGATTGGCATCTAGGTATTTGAGATTTCTGAATTTGGTTGACTCTACAAATAAAAGGTTATACTTAGGTCGTAGAGGCACAATTTAAAATCCAGGGAAAGATGAATGGGCTATATGAAAGAAAATCTAAGTTTCAGTCCCAGACTAGCCACTTGAACTGAATGACCCTAAACAAGGCTCTCAGGTTCATTGTTGTCAAATAGGAGGACTGGACTAGGTAATCACTAAATTTTCTTCTAGCTTTAGCATTATATGGTTTGGGGGAGATTTGCAATTAACAAAGCAGCTCAAAGAGTTTTTATTGTATCCTAATTCCCCTACAAATTAGGCTGAATTGAGTCTTACTATTCTTCCCTTCTGATTTGTTTAGTTTTACTACCATATCTTTAGTGTCTGACATTATATGTGGCATATAGCAACTGCTCAATTAAATATATGTGGAAAACATGAATCAGGTTACATCCAAAGTTCTCAGTAATCCACAGGATTCAGTGTTCTTCTTATTCTCAAGTATC
>NW_007732600.1:87122-89555 GCF_000696425.1 Galeopterus variegatus
TTTTTTTCTTTCTTTCAAATCATTATGTCATATTTTGCCAAGAGAGAAAGGGTTGTTAGGAGTGGGAAATTCCAAAGATGGAATAAGAGCCAATTCTTTTAAACTGCACCATTTTATCCATAATTATTATTGTTAGTAAAAATGAAAACAAAGAGTTTTCTTCTTGCCCAGAGGGAGATGAAATCTTAAACTTACAAGTTGAAGCAGAAGAACTGAAGTTTTATAGTTTTTTGTTTGAAGTGACCTGTAAATTCTTATATCATATTTACTCTAAAACATTGGATAAACTAGAAATTTGGATGGCAAAATAACTATTAACATAATACCATCAACACATGATTTTGTGCCTAGATGCTTTATTACAAGTTGATTTACAACTTCTTAATATCTTTTCTTGGTAATAAGGTCATAGATTTATGGTTAAACTAGGCAAGGGTAAACCTTTACTAGTCCCCAAATCATAGCGATAGCTTTAGCTTTCCTGGATGTGAGCCTTTGGAGATGTGAGCCTGTAAGTTGCCAAACTGTTGTGGTAGAGTTCAAAAAAAGAGAGAGGTTTTGTTTTTGTTTTTTCTTGTCAGACAAGACTGTATTAAAACTCCCTATGCCACATATTTAGCTATGTGACCCTGGGTTAGTAATTTAATTTCTATAAGCCACAGTTTCCAGCTGTAAAATGGTGAGAAAAATATTCCTCTCATAAGGTACATGGTTGGCACACTTGTAAAAAATCAGTTCTTCCCTATTCTCTGAATTATCACTACAATTGTATAGTGTCACTAAACTTCAAGGGTAGGAGAAAAGTTGTAGTAACTCAGTAAGTCTCTGGGGTAGGATCTAAGAGACCAAGAAAGGCAGTGGACTAAAATTTTGGTAAAGAACCTGAGAGTTAAGACATAAGTAATGGGCCTCCAGATGTGAGAATAAACCACCGGTGAAGAATACAGACAGTTCAGGGTGTGTAGTCAGGGTTGGCAAAGAGAACTCTAGAGGGCTGAGTATGGTTGATTAAGGTCAGAGCATAATTTGGTCAACCAGGAAAGGAACAAAGGACTCAGATATTCATTCATTCATCTATTCATAACTAAACCTACACTGTTTCTGGTACTGGAGTAGCTCATAGTCTAGCTGGGGAGATAAACAACNGGTTACATCCAAAGTTCTCAGTAATCCACAGGATTCAGTGTTCTTCTTATTCTCAAGTATCATATAAGAAGTTACACTAGTCCTTTCAGAGGCTTATGTTTAGACTCCTGTTTTGCTTCCCTCCAGCAAGTGAAGAAAGACGGACATCGAAGATAAGTGGAGGCAATTTTTTTTTTTTTTGGTAGAGGCAGAACCAGTAGTATGTACATGTCAATGGTGAGTTATTCTTTACAGTGTGGCCAGCAGGTTCCAGAATGAGATATCATGATTTCGGTTATTACCTCTTCTACCTTATTTATTTATAACAAGGCATCTGGCTTCAATATCTTCATTTTAGACAAAGAAAAAAGACAACAGTGAGGTGGTAGTAATCACACTAGAAGAAAACAGGCAGATTATAGAAAACTGCCAGGGCCTTAATTTTCTCACACTATTCATCCTATTCTTAGGGCCAAGAGTATGTTGGTAACTGGAAATTATAAGCTCAGGTCACAGGATGTAAAAATCCAAGAATTTACTCTTTCTGTTATCTAGGAATTGTTCATATGTTAAACCTAAATCTTTCTTTCCGAAATGAAGTTCAGTTTCTCTTGTACGTCATAGCAGAAAATATAATTTGGTCAATAAGAGATCCAGAAACTAGCAGAAATCAACCAATAACTCAGATTAAGTGGCATGATAATTGAGTTTCCTAAGCATTTTTTGGTATTAAAACAAGTTAATCAACCGTAAAACACAAACTCATCAGAATCCAAGGTCTTATTCAATTAACTTTTGGCCTCAAATGCTTAAGTATTTTTTTNCTAAACCTACACTGTTTCTGGTACTGGAGTAGCTCATAGTCTAGCTGGGGAGATAAACAACATACACACATAAATTACAAAACACTGTGGTTAGTGCTAGTGAGATTAACAGTCCTTTGGGAACAGAAAATAGAGCAATTAACATCACAGGAGTTGAGACAGCTTCTTAGCTAAATGTTTATGAAATGAGGAAAGAACATTTGATCTGGGTGTTAAAAGAAGAGTAGAAGTTTGCAAAAGTGGAGATGCAGAATAAGAAAATTCTAGCTTAAGGAAAATAAAATGAATCATAAAAGTCTAATGTATAAAGAGAATGATGCAAAATTCAATGGAAAGTTCAGAAGGTGAGGGAGGTGGGGCTAGACTGGAAAAGTCTTTTTATGCTGATGCTGCTTGTATTGTGTAGGGAAATGGAGAGCTAACAGAGGTTTACTAAAGTGTTGCTTGATATGACAATTTTGATTTTTAAGGAATATAACTCTAA
>NW_007732600.1:90071-98519 GCF_000696425.1 Galeopterus variegatus
AGAGGTTTACTAAAGTGTTGCTTGATATGACAATTTTGATTTTTAAGGAATATAACTCTAATAGCAGGTAGAAGGTGAACCAGACTGAGAACAGTCAAGTCATGGAAATATCGGGAAGCTCACTGATTTCATAAATACTTTACTAATTGAGGGGTGAGAAGTAGTCATATGAAGTATATACATTTATAAATATCTTGAATTTTGCAACATTTCTAATTTACAGAGTATTCTTAGACCCAGACTTCATGTATTCTCAAAACACTTCTATGAAGTAAACATTATTATTAGTTATTATTCACATTTTATAGATGAAGAGAGTGAAACTTAGAGAAGATTAAAGACTTAACCCATCTTCCAATTACTAAATGGAATGCTGGGTTTACTCAGGTATTTGATCTCCAAGATCATTGTTATTTTCTGCCATACAGATGCTCAGAAATCAATTGAATTTCCAGCTGAGCATGAAAATTATACTGTTGCAAAAATGGCTGCAATATTTTCCCTCCCTTAATCGGCACATTTGGGTTCCTTCCCACATTGACTCTGGACTTAGCCATATGACTTTTTTTCAGTGAATGAAACAANTTACTAAATGGAATGCTGGGTTTACTCAGGTATTTGATCTCCAAGATCATTGTTATTTTCTGCCATACAGATGCTCAGAAATCAATTGAGTTTCCAGCTGAGCATGAAAATTATACTGTTGCAAAAATGGCTGCAATATTTTCCCTCCCTTAATCTGCACATTTGGTTCCTTCCCACATTGACTCTGGACTTAGCCATATGACTTTTTTTCAGTGAATGAAACAAAAGCAAACATGACTCAATTGGAGATTTGAAAAGTATTTGTGCATTGGACTTGCCTTTTCTTGCTGCTCTCTGCAACCCTGAATCTACCATGTGAAGAATGCTTGGCTTGCCTGCTATGTAAAGACATGTAGCCAACTTATCCCTGTTGCTCTAGCTGACTTCAAGTCAACCACTTCCTTCCCACATTGACTCTGGACTTAGCCATATGACTTTTTTTCAGTGAATGAAACAAAAGCAAACATGACTCAATTGGAGATTTGAAAAGTATTTGTGCATTGGACTTGCCTTTTCTTGCTGCTCTCTGCAACCCTGAATCTACCATGTGAAGAATGCTTGGCTTGCCTGCTATGTAAAGACATGTAGCCAACTTATCCCTGTTGCTCTAGCTGACTTCAAGTCAACCACAAGGCAGGTGAATAAAGCCATCTTAGATCATCTAGCCCCAGCTGTGCCAACCCAGACAAGAAGAATCACCCAGGTGACTCACAGAATTTATTTATTGGTTTCAGCCATTAAGTTTTGGAGTTATGCAGGAAATACCAGTCAATAGTCTAGTGCAGGATATTTCTGCAAATACTCTTTGTATCTACAGATATTTGGGCAAAGCCACAAAACAACAAAAAATATGTTGGAAATGTGCAAATCTTTATTTCTACCAATTGGAGCAGTGATTTTCAAACTTGGTTAGATGAGAGTTATCTGGTTATTTGTTGGAAAGCTCAGATCTTGAGATCACTAAGTCAGTATTTCTGGGGCAGGAGCCTAGAAGGTTACATTTTTAATAAGCTCCCCAGATTATTATATTTACCACAATTTGAATTTGACTAGAATATTATTTTTCTTACCCAAATATGTGAATATCATCTATTATGTGAATATGTGAATACCAAATATATGAATATGTAAGTATCATCTATTAGTTTGATATTTTACCTGTGGATTAACTTTTAAACCACTATAAAAGAACATTAATCACTGAAAGTTTTTTGGTTTTGGTTTTGGTTTTTTTTTCTACATAGTGTCATTCTCTGTAATCTCTATGCATCTATGGCATCAGAAGAAACCAAAGCTTGAAAAAAAGACAGTGACTGAGCATCAGATGTTACTAAAAGTTGGCAAACACTGCATAAGGAAAATATTTATTTTCATACTGAGGTTAGGTTACTAGTGGAAAAAGAAATAAGATGGGGAAGAAATGAAGGGGAAAATGGAAGGTATGAATGTTCAGCAAGAAGGGAAGGGGAGACTTAATCACTGGGGAGTATACAGTTTCCCAAAATAAAGATAGAAATAGAGGGGAAAAGGATCAACAAAAAAATAGAATAGACTTGCTAAGCCATGACCCCAGCACAGTTTAAGATTAATACCTTCTATAACAGTCTCAAGTTTCTTCCATGGATTTATACAGTAACATAGAGACAGCAAGATTCATGAAGCATGAAAGAACAGTACAATGCTTGCTAAAGCACTGGTGTCTCCTAACCGATGAAAAGAGGAGCGGAGAGCCAACTCCCTGTGAATGAGGGGGTCCAGTTACACTATGAGCTCAATTAAGAGAAAATCAACCAGCTCATTATGATACCCAAGGACATTCATTCTTCTGAGTGAGGAGAATGATTACAACTTGAATAGGAAAGCCACAAACCACTAATCAGGGTATCTCAGGTTTGACCTATTCAAGTATATTTCAAATTACCCAATTAGCTGGATTGCCAATAAGTTCCTTGTAGCAGTTATATTGGCTCTGATGATACCATAATCAGTTGTCTTAATCAAGCCTTTGAAAACAAAAATGATGGGCTGAATATACTCATAACGAGGACCGGGAAATTAGAGCCATCAGGTCACTGCTGTTGGGTTACTCAACATTCTGCTCTGGTAACTGTCCTCAGAGGACTGTGTGAGTGTTATTTGGTTTGGTTTCATATTGCCCCTCACCCACCTATCCTCAAGCTATGCTCACATTTCCTGGTCTCCCATCCTCTATTCAGGGGGTACCATTGCTACCTGGGTGACCCAAACTTCAGTTCTCTTTCTTGTTGTGAATCCACTGGCCCTCTTGAGCCATATCTTAGCAGCATGGATTCTCATCCAGCTGTTTTCTACCCATCAGGTTGGGCAGAGCCTATAATCCCAAAATTGCAGAGGAGGAAAATGAGGGACTCCTCTCCTACGCCACCCTCAGGCTTTCCTGATGATGACAGAGTACTTTATAATTCCTATCAAGCTATAAGTTTATATCATTAAATCCCTACCTACAATTTTTAGTGAGTTCTACTTCTATTCTAAATAATTTCTTTGAAAGGACATTTTAATTCCCATGAAGGTGGCTTGTGGAAATAGCCTTTCGGAAAGCAGAGATGATAGGTGTTGCCTATGACAGTACAGTCAAATGGAGCAAAGGCCTGTGGACTTCCAGGGAGAGGGCATTAGCTAAGCAAATCAGACATACGTGGACTGTAGAGGGAGGGCAATAAAACCCAATTGGGAGACTTTAAAATTCCTCAATTTTTCTTTTGAATTAAAAAAAAAAAATTCGGAATGATCTTGGGTGCAGTTTTTTTCTTTTCTTTTTTTTTTTTTTTTTGGTTCTTGATGTAGTGGAAAAGTCATTAAAAATCAGAGTGTCTTGGGATTTACACAAAATATTGAGATACATAGTCACAGTTCTTTAAAACTAAATGTATTTTTAGGAAAATATCATGATCCTTCACTGAGTTTTGGGATTTAAATCTGTAAAACGGAATTCACTCTTCTTTGAATGTGGGGAAGTTTGATGACTTTTCTGATATTCAAGTTCTTTTTTTTTTTTTTTTTTTCTTTTAAAAAATGTTACTGGCAAACGTGCATGCAAAGGTTCAAAAAATGGTCTTTGCCTTGGTTTGGGTTTCCCTAGAAGCAGACCCTACGACAAGCATTCAAGTACTAGTGGTTTCTTCAGACAGTGGTCACAGGAAGCTCTGGTAGGAAGCTGGAGAAGTGACTCAGGAGAGGAAAGAAGCCAGGGAAGGTGTGGTATCAAGTCAGCTTACCTGCCAGCAACTGGAGGCCAGGACCTCTAGAAAACTCTGGCACTCAATGTAGGACACTCCTTAGAGTTATTCTAACTAAAGCACCAAGAAGCTGAACCATTGATCAATCGACTTCCTGCCATTGGTTGAAGGGCATTAATTGTTCCCTTGCCTTGCAGGTAGGTAGAGAACAATTCCTGGGCAGAAAGATCCCTGGGCAGAGCATAACACAGTCCACCATGGTCTCTGATTAAAATGCAATAAAACTAAAATCTATTCAGCACCGGCATAACTTGATTCTGTTTTCGCCTTTGCAACTTCTTCCCTCCCTCTGACCCTCAACTCCTCCAGGGCTCTATGATAACAAAGGATAGTTAAGGAAGGCATTGTCCCTATTGTTCTTGCTCAACTAGGACCTGTAGCAGGGTTGGATTACTGCCACAGAGCAGGGTGGTTGGATTTCATTGCGCTAGGTCAAAAAGCAGATTTCCCAAGAGGACACACTCACTGATGCCTACGTTCCTCCTCTCTCCCTGCACCTGTGCAGAAGAATATCATGATCATTTCCCTAGACCCCTGGGTAATGGATGGATTCTCTTTGGTGTCCTCTGACATCTCTGAAATTGCATTCATATCCTGGATTTTAATCTCTCTGCTCAATTTTCAGGAAGCAATGTCATTACACTCTGAACTACTTAAGGACAATGTCTGATATTTTTGTACCAAGTTTTTGTAGCCTTTGCTGTACCAAGTTTTATAGGCTTTGCTGTTTCTAGCATTGCATCTGGGACTTAAAAGGTGCTTAAAGATACTGTCGTGTGCATGGATGGATAACTAACAAATGAGTGAAGAAGTGAATGATTGATCCTTGTCCTCTGTAATATTCTGTTCACTAGCTTGAGATCAGTTTGCTTCACCACTATGATCCTTGTTCATTATTTCAGGTTATTCAACAACGACTCAAAGGCATTCTAGGATGTTACTGCTCAGGACACTGGCTTTTGCAGAATTGTGTCTCGAACTCCATCTTCTACCCTTCTTCCCGTGTCTCACCCTCTCAGCTTTCCTTTGGCATTCAGCTTCCTTCAGGAAGGAAAGGTAGTCATTAACAATAAGCTTTAGTCAACTATTATTATAACTTTTTTGAGGAACATTTTCAAAGATGATGCCAGGATTAACCTTAAATATGCTATTGCCAAGTTCTCAAAGTGGTCAGGACATATATTTTGGAGGTAGGCCCCGTACTGTGCCCCAGTTCTGTCATACTGTCACCACCTTCTCTCTTCCATGGGCAGAGATTGGGGGCAGGGATGTGGCTTTCCTGCCCCATCAACTGAGAGTAAATTATATTCCTCCATTACCATTTACCTGTCTTATCTTCTTACTTCCTAACAAAAAGGCAAGATGTAGTCTGAAGATTTCAACTCCCAAGTTTAGTTATAAGGCCTGTTGACTGAACTCCATCCTTCTTCTCAACATCAGATACCTCTACGTATGTGGCAATTCCTGCCACAGAACCCTACAGGTACTATCAAGAAAACCCCATGACTCACAGAATAAATCTTTTAAGAGAGCATTGTGGGTGTGGTACTGACAGAGTGAGATTACTACCAAGGGTACCAAATGGGAACCATAAAGTAATCCCCAAATGAGTAAAGATGATCCTAAAGCTATAGATACATATATGAAAAGAAAATAGGAAAGAAAAATAAGACCCAAGTCTCTGGCAAAAAACGGTCTCTGTGTTTAGAAACTTTGGGTTTGAAAAAATGAAAAGGAGCCCACATCTGAGCAACTCGAGGATAACCCAACTGTGGACAATGTTCTCATAGACTAAGTGGATCATTCTCACAGAGAGGTGGTGTAGAGGGGGCTTAGGGTTCTGAGAGAGAGAGAATAGTTACACAACTAGCAAGAAAACAAGTTTCCCTAAAAAGATGTCAATGCTCTGTCTTGATTTTAGTGAATCATTTATGCAGGTCCTCACAAAATCTTTCTTGCAAAATTAATTCAAATTGGCTTAGATATGACCATTGTTTTATGTCTTGAAACTTCACTTGTTATGGTAAATTGAACAGGACAACAGTAAATGATAATATATTGTGGAGAAGGAATATCTTTTAGTGCAGAGCCTGGAAGCCCAGTGTTTTGCCTGGTCTTATTTAACATTTTCATTTATGATCTACAGGAGGGAGTAAGCAATAATGTATTATTGAAATCTGCACATCTAAACTGAAAAACAAACCCTGGGGAAGTCTGAGAAATGATTTAAAGAAATGTTAAGAAATTAGAATTGGATCAGGAAATAAAATGAAAGTTGAATGGAACGGAAAAAGACTTTTTTTTTTTTTTTGCTTTTATACCATATCTCACTTTTGTAAATGTATTTATTATTATTATTATTATTTTAACATTCAAAGATGTTGCTGCAGAGCAGTGGGAGGAGTGAGGGCGGTAGGGAATCAGAGGTTGGGGTGGGGTGGCAGGGCTGGCCCACAGCCAGCTCCTTTGCTGGCCTGCTTGTGGAGGGCTGTGGACTCCCCCCACTCCAGCTCTGGAGCCTGGGGGGTTTCTGGTGGTGTCTCAGGTGTCTCTAGGCTGGATGCGGACATTGAGAGGCATGGCTGAGGCCCTCAGCCCTCCCCTACCCGGGCTCGGGGGTGGTGGGGAGCTTCCAGAGGTGGGTCGGTCTTTGCAGGGCTGGCTATGGATGTGGGGGGGGTGGCATGGCTGAGGCCCTTGATGTCCTGCCCGGCTCCACCTAGGGTGTAGAGAGAGAGAGAGATTTTCTAAAAATCACTGTAAACAGATATTTTTGGAAGAAACTCTAGAAAGCAATATATATATAGCAATATTGGAAAAGATTTTACAAGAGCTTTGGGCAAAAAACATCTTAAGAGGCCACATGGCTGGTGTGGCCACACAGAGCAATAAAATATCCATTTGGTAGGAATCTTGGGAAATCTAATTTTTCTCTGTTTCAACCCTTCCAGACTCTAATCTGTCTCTACTGAGCACACACACGCACACACACATGCACATGCACTTCCTGTAAGAAAAGAACAGTCAATATTTTTTTAAGGGGTTGAACATATTCTGATCCACTTGAATTTTTACCAGTTACTGCTACTGTTGGAAGAAAATCATTTTTGTCTACAGCAGATGTAGCCTTCAGAAATGAAGTGTAGGGAATTTGATTCAAGAGAGAATGGGCCAACATTAAATATCTGAAATGAACTTAATACTATCCAAATACTACATTTTCATGACCCTCTCCCTTTTGTATAGTCCAACTTTTCTCAAACATTTTGGTCTCAAGACTCCTTTACATTCTTAAAATTATTAAGGACCCCCAAAGGGTTTTGATTTTTGTGGGCTATGGCAATTAATATTTACCATAGTAGAAATTAAAACTGAGAAAAAATTAAAATATTTATTTATTATCTCATAACAATATGAAAGAAATCATCTGGATTTTCATAATGGTTTCTGCATTCCATCTGCTGGATATGTTGTGTTGGTTGAAATATATGAAGAAAATCTAGCCTTTCCAGATATATAGTTGGAAAATAAAATAAAATGCAGACCCTTTAAAGAGTCTTAGGGACCCCAGGGCCAGGGGTACTCATGCCAAACTTTGAGAACCCTACTACAGGTCAAAGATTAATTGTGTCACTCGGTGGGGTGTGTATACTGAGATAAATTCTATATGTAAAGAAATCATATTTTTACCTCCAAGTTCCTTGGGTTAGGTAGTGAAGTACTAAGAACATTTTCATATTAACATTTACAGTCTAATAAAAGCACTAGTCCATGAGGCCAGATCAGAGAGTATTTTTAAAAATAAGGTGTAACTAGGAAAAATCTCTCAGGCTTACCAGCTTGGCAGCTTGTGTAAAATTGAATATATTTTACAAATTTACTTCACTCATTAACAATAGGCTCAAACAAACCATGTTCAATGCTGAATGCCTGATTTTTTACTAACATGAATGTAGAGGCTACAGAACTTGAAGGTTACTCAAGGGTAATCTCTAGAACATAAACCGCCAGCACTTGGAAATTGGGTTGTGTTACTGAAGCAAGTCCAAAGCAAACAATAACACTATTCTGTAGAATGGTAAACTCAGACAAATACTTTAGAATGTTTCCAAGTCAGACCGTTGGGTCACCTTTCAGACTGAATTGGCCAATGAATTTGGCAAATATTTTTATTTCACTGATCAGTAATTTGAATGATTTGACCAAATAGTTGTTTTGGCATTCTAGACCGTTGGGTCACCTTTCAGACTGAATTGGCCAATGAATTTGGCAAATATTTTTATTTCATGATCAGTAATTTGAATGATTTGACCAAATAGTTGTTTTGGCATTCGCTAAAATACTATCAAAGGATGTGACCTGAAGTTTTGATGATGTAACTACCTTGCTTGCTCAAATTTCTTCAAAAGCTTCTCTTTGTGGTGTGCTCCAAAAATCATATAGGAAGATATGTAACTACCTTGCTTGCTCAAATTTCTTCAAAAGCTTCTCTTTGTGGTGTGCTCCAAAAACCATATAGGAAGATTTTTTTTTAATACAAAATTTCAGTGCCCACCCCTAGGTTACTGAATTGAAATTTGGGGGA
>NW_007732600.1:99141-101321 GCF_000696425.1 Galeopterus variegatus
TTTTTTTTTAATACAAAATTTCAGTGCCCACCCCTAGGTTACTGAATTGAAATTTTGGGGAATGTGGGTCTGGGAGTACACATTTTTATCTTTCTCTCCAAGTGAGTCTTTTGGTTCTCAATTTATACATGAAAATCTAATCTTTGTAGGATTAGCTACAAGTCTCTTCATGATCAGTCCCCAAACTTCCCAGTTTAATTTAATGTCACTCAACTCATACAACACCGTGCCAGCTATTTATAATTCCCCCAGTGTGCTTCATTTTCTCATACCTCTTTGCCTTTAATGCTGATGTTCCTTAGCAATGTCTTCACCCTCAGTCTTGGGTGCATTTGGCCAACCTCTATTCCTCTTTCAAGAATTGGGTCAATGTCACCTCTTCTGTGAAGCCTCCCTGACTTATGAGAGGACTGTTTGGTCATTGCACTTGAACTACCGCATTGTCACATTTATCCCATTATAAAGTGTTTGTTTACTTGACTACATTTCTGCTGCACTGTTGGCTCCTTGGGAGCTTAAGCTATATTTTTTTGGCTCACCCACATATTCCAAATACTTAGCCCAGTGACTGAAACAGTGTATATGCTAAATAAAAATTATTGAACATAAACCAATGGTATTACTTCAGGGTGTAAAAACTCACTCTGGGAAGAAATGAGACATATATTTGGTGACAAGCCCATTTTGGAAAAAAGTACCACTTCAATTATGACTGTCGTATTCTAACACATTAGTGACAATGTAAAAATTAAAGGTCAGTGGTAGTTCCTAGAAAATACAATGAGAAGGGGAAATTCTGAGAGCAAGGTTTCAAATTTAATTTTTTATTTTTTCTTTTAAAAATTTTTAGAAGCTGCTTTATTGAGGTACACATAAAAAGCTTTACACAGGGCCGGCCCGGTGGTGCACTGCTGTAGTGCGCCGCTTGGGAAGTGCGGCGGCGCTCCCGCNCGGTACGGGGGCGACACTGAGCGTTGCGATCCGTTGCTGGACACGGAAAAAGACAAAAAGGAAAAAAAAAAAAAAAAAGCTTTACACATATGATGTATACATCTCTATGGGTTTGAGGATAAATATACACCTGTGAAACCATCACCACCATACAAGCCATAATCATGTCTATCACTTTCCAGTGTTTCCTTCCACTCCCTGTATTATTATTATTCCTCTATTTTCTTTTCTTTTAATAAATTTTTCTTAGTTGTAGACATAGAAAGTTAAAAGGAGGAACAAAAATACACACAGAGAGAGGAGAGAGGTCATTGTCTACAAAACTGACTGTCAGCTTTACACAAATAACATAAATTTGGGTAAAAGAGGGGCTGCAACACACCTTTGAGGCAGAAAGTCTCATTAGTATGCAATGTAATAAACAATGGACTCCAAATTTAAACTCAAAACAGTAATAAATCAAAGCCATAAGGTGAAAAATGATGGAATCAGTAAAGCCGTATTTATTAGCATGTGCGCCTGCTGGTGAGACAGAGCAATCGAGGGAGAACATTCCAATGCTGCCACCAAGAGCAAAGCTATTATTTTGAAATGGGTAAGAGATAAAGCAGAGGTTTATGACCTTTGAACATTTGTGCGGGTTAGAATGGAAAACTAAGTTGACCCAGAACCCTTTTTTAAATAACAAGTGAGCTCCAGGTAGTATTTCTAAGGGGCAAGTTGATCACTACCATCTAAAGTTTTCTAATAGTATAGGCACACTGTTTGACTACTTCTGATTTTGTTACTATCTTATGATCTAGGATAGTTAATAGTTAGAATTATACCTGGAGAAATAAAGCACTGTTATAACAGAAAATTCTAAACCTGTGGTAAGACCAGTTTTATTCACACCTAGTTGTCATAACAGTATCAATGGATGGACCAAGACCACTGAGCATGTGAGGCCACCAAACTGCCGTTCTCTAATTCTAGTGCTACCTGTGGGTGTTGGCTTGCCTCTTCTCAGAGAGATGTGCATTTTTTGTTTTTCAAGGTCAAGCAACCAACAGCAACAGAAAAATCACTTTGATTACTCTTAATCAGGAAGATAAAAACATTGCACATGATCCTTGCATATGATGCTTTTATAAATCAGTCAGACTCATTCTGCTTTTTAAATAGATATTTTAACAATTAATTTGATGTTAGAATAATCAGTGTCTTTAATAAAATGTAGATTGTGGTTT
>NW_007732600.1:102597-104643 GCF_000696425.1 Galeopterus variegatus
CTGTGCTTTTCCTGCCTTGCTGCTGGGAAAGCAAATCTGATCTGATCTTGACCTTACCTCTTTGCCCCTCGCTGCTACTTCTATGATCCTTTCGTCCTTTCACACTGCCCAGTCTGCAACAACCACAACCGCACAACAAATTGGATCATCATGCATTATTTAGTTACAGGCAATTTTCAAATCACAAAACATAAACAAATATGTAATGAACTGCATCTCTTCTTTGTGATGATTAAACTTAGCTGTCAGGGATTTCGTACATGTTAACCACAGTGCTAGAAAATAAAGTACAAGAGTGGAACATAAATATCAAAAAATTACTTAATGAATACTGTGAAGAAGCTGAGACATCAGCTGAATCAGGAGAACGCATTGCTGATTGCAAATCATTAGACCGCTCCTCAGCTGAGCAAATTATTATATAAGCTGTAGCTCACAATGGGGAGTACCTGCAGAAGCTCAGCTCCTGCATTTGTACCCTGAAGGTGCTGAGGTTTCAGAGGGACATAGACTGTCTGATGAATGTCCACCTATGGTTTAGCACACACACGTGTGTATGTATATTTGTATATATTTGTGTGTGTGCTTACACATATTATACTTTTTATTAAAAGGAACCATTATTAAAAGAACGATTACATAGCTCATTTAGGGCAAAGTTGAATATTGTTAATCAAACAACATTCTTAATTGCTGACAGCAGATTTCTGCTTTCCTAATGGACAGTTAATTTTAAAAGTAAGACTCCAGAGCCTTAAATATACACTTAAGAAGTACAGCAGTGAGTAAGAGAATTGCTAACTTAAATAAATTAATGCGAGAAGGGAAAAGTATCCCTTTTATTTTAAACATGAAAATCCTGATTCTATTTGAGCTTCACCCCATGCTATGACTCTTCTATCAAGGTTTCAACTCTTTGCAGGGAAGGAGTGCATTTTCTGCTACTCTCAGTGCTGAGGAGAAAGGACAGAATCCTTGGAACCCAAGAACGTGCATCTCTCATTTAAATCTGCAGCTCAGAACAAGTAAGACTGACATGAGGCGTACATCCTGTATTGTCCCCCAGCCTTAGCTGAACCAGATGAACCCTAATCTTAGGACTCTTTTAATTCCCTAGGCATACAAGGGTACTTCAAAAAGTCTGTGGAAAAATAGAATGAAAAGATAATTCTTTCCACAAACTTTTCAAAGTACCCTAGTATATGATCATAATGTTAGGACCAAAGGGTGATGTGTGTAATACGAGAAAGGAGTTACCAGTGGACGAAATACATCAGTGCATATAAAATAGCATTTAGTTAAACAAACCCTCAGAAAGGAAGTTTAAATTCCTTCTTTGTAGAAGGAGAGTTCTACAAAGGCCACCACCATGTAAAATGGTTCCTATTGGGTATACGGAAAACAGATGGTATCCATATCTTTTGGATTTGGGCACATCTGGTGAAGTTTAAACAAGAACTTGGAAAAGGCCAAATAGGAACACTTGGACAAGCCAAACAAAATCTTCTCTTTAAAAACTTTTTGCCAGAGACAGGAAACAAGAGCAGGTGCTTCAATGTCAGGCACATACAGGACATGTGCCTGGGGGAACACCATCACCGGCAGATGCTGATTGGATCTATTTATTCATAACAGTCTACATATTGAACGCTCATTATGTGCCAGGTACTGTGTTTAATGCATCACAAGGAACATTCATTTAATCTATACAATAACACTATGATGGAGATACTATTACTATTTCTACTTCTTCAGAAAAAAAAAAGTCTTGCAAGTTGGTAGAGGTTGGCTCCACCCATAAGCAGTTGGATAATACATCCTAAGCAATGAACAATCATGTCTTTAGGAGTAATGTGTGACTGCAATCTGTTAGCGGGTAGAATGAGCAGATGGACTGGAGGCCAGGGTTTTATTCTTTATAGCAAAAGGCACATCTTTCAGTTTTCCCTTACTTTTTGCTCTGCTTATAGTCAACCACTATCTTCCACATGAGCCATATCCCCCCGGTCCATTTAATTAACTTCAGTGTTTATAAAGATTTCACAG
>NW_007732600.1:105233-105845 GCF_000696425.1 Galeopterus variegatus
CACATGAGCCATATCCCCCCGGTCCATTTAATTAACTTCAGTGTTTATAAAGATTTCACAGCACAGGTTGCACAAGCAGAGAATATGTGTACACTTAGATGTCACTGGCCAAGAGACTTAGCAGTTGGAAGTAAGATGACAAAGTGCTCTGGGAAGGCCATTTAGCAGAAAAGAAACTGTGGAGTAATGTAAAAAGGAAAATTTGCTGCCTATGAAACAAAAGAGGATGCACCAGGAACCAGGGATATGTTCTTAAATGAACAGAGCTAATCTGATAAGCAGCCTGTCAAAAGGGGAGAGCAGTATGTTCCTATCATAATTTCAAAGGATGGAGATCTATCTGATAATAACTTTTTGGAGTATGGCACGCAGTGCATATTAATTTGACAATGATAATAATAACATCTTATTTAAGTCCAGTAGGTAGTAGTCTCTCCTCTTTCATTGAGATAGGGTAATATACCCTTTTAAACCAATTCAAATCAATTATATATACATTACATCCCCATAGAAGGAGAGATAGTAACACAGAATATAGCAAGTCACTGCATATATCAATGTAACCCATATTATATTCACACAGATAAAAAAGACTTGTCACAGTAACGTTCT
>NW_007732600.1:106730-110261 GCF_000696425.1 Galeopterus variegatus
TTCTTTTAAATACCACATGTTCTCTCTTATTTGTGGGAGCTAATAAAAATAAATAAATAAATATACAAACAAATAAATGGGAGGGAAAAAATCAGTGGCTTTTTGAAAATACCATCTAGTAGTAACCATTAAAATAATGTTTCTATGCCTTTAGGCATTTGATGACTACCTTTATGATTTCTGCCTATAATAGTCTGTGTTACACCTGTATCATTGCTTGCCTAATTTTTCTTCAAATAAACTAACTTTTCATTTAAATAAATTTGTGTATAGAAAATTTTATATCATAACTGTAAATAAAAAAACATGTTCAACAACCATAAATAGAAGGCAATTTTTAAAAAGTCAACATTATTAATTCTAGCTGATGTTCCTATTCACTATAAAATTATTTCACTTTTTCTGTACTTCTGAAATTTTTCATAATGAGACATTGGAAAAAAACAACTTATATGGCATGACAACAAAAACCATGCACCTTCCAATTTATTCTCAAGTTAGTGGTTAAAAGAAAGTGAAATACACTGAGCTGAAATGAGAATATTACTAAATTTTTTTCATATAGGTTATTGTCTTTTAGAATCTTGGTCTAAGGAGGGTCACAAAACCCCAAGTAAGGTTGTAAATCCATTGAGGAACTGACAAGTACTGATAAATAGACATATTTATTTTATTCATTTCCTTCACCAATAGCTAAAAGTAACTAACTTTAAATATTTAGCCTTCTTTTTTAAATTTGTGACCTACTGCATTTTTATTGTAACAAAAGTTTCCTGATCTTTAGTATTGGGAAGGTACAAAAGGTAATATTCAGATTCAAGGAGAATACAGACAACAGCAATCATATAAGCATCAGCAATTCATTCCTTACTGTTTGTTCCTTCACAATTTTATTTGATATAGCCTCTGCAAAAACTATATTAATCTCTCTGTAATTACTTGGTAAATTTTTACCTTAACTTTTAGGTGTAAATGTTCACCTAAAAGCTTACATACAACTGTGTATATGGGGGACATTTAAAAATCTTTGTAGTGATTTTTTGACATGTTTGTAGTGAGGTATAAAGTATTATAATAAGCAGCAAGCAGTTTGCTGAATGCAGAATAATGTATATGACAGTTATATGGCGTGAATAGTCCTCGTTTCCTTTCAACAAATAATAGTGACTCGTCAAATAAAAATTAATGATTTTAATGAAGAATTATTGAAACTTGCTGTTACTAGAGAAAGACAGATACATAGATTAACACACATGATAATATACTCTGAAATATGACTGTAGTAGGTCTTTAGTCTTCTCAATGGATATGTAAGCTATAATAAAGCTTTACTGTTATTCAATGTCAGCAATGGCATTAGCAATATAATTTGAGTTGATTGGTGGAGAAGAAGCCTAAATAAATATTACAGAATATTGTTTTTGATTTCAAGTTTTAAGATCTGAACTCCATTTAACTTAGTTACATCGAGATTCCTAGAGTGAGAAAAGGAACTGAATACAGGGGAAAAAAGAATATTTAAAATAAACTTACATACATTTTTACTCTCACAAGAAGTTTTCAACAAATGAAATCTCAGTAAATTATTTGCAATAGCAAAAGCAAAAAATATTTTATGACAAATATATTAATTCTATCTTGTGCTAACATACTCTGTTTAGACAGGCAGACCATGCAGTATCTTTAAAAACTCGTATCACATTTTTTAATTGCAATGATTAATTACAATTGCTATGGTTTTAAAAAATAACAGTGTCTGCTCTTTCTAATACACAGTATCTTAATTCAGCATTGCATAGTGTATATAACTGAAGATTGCAGATGTTTTCTAGAATAGCATATCCTTCCTCATCTCTAAAATTTCTGATAGTTGACCTCCGGTGTAAAATGATCCGTTGTCCACCTGGCACATGGATTGTGCCATATCTTAAGCTTAAAGTCCCATGGAATTAGCTTAACCCACAAGGGTACTGGAATATTTGACTTCAGCTGACATCCTTGAGGATGGATGGTTTCAAGAATGGATTGTGCCATATCTTAAGCTTAAAGTCCCATGGAATTAGCTTAACCCACAAGGGTACTAGAATATTTGACTTCAGCTGACATCCTTGAGGATGGATGGTTTCAAGGAAAAATGAGCATTGTCATCCCAAGAACACATTGAATTTTTCTGTACCTAAGCCATTTTCCTCTAGAATTTTTATCTTTAATTAGGGAAATCCAGACAATATGATCTATGGGTCATCTACCTGCATGTGTTAAATTTGTTTACTACTGTTATTTTTATCCCCAAATAGTCTAGTTTGACATGCAGAAATAATTTGGTACTCATTAAGCAAAAGGGATTTTGAAGGAAATAAAAATCATTATAGTTTACCATGTGCAATGCTAAATGCTATTTAAAATTCTTGTTCTTATTTGGAACAATATGATAACATATTCCAAAATTGTTTACAACTTACAACCTTTTAGAATAGAAGTTGGTTGCTATCAAACACCATTATAAAAGTGTGGGAGGAAAATGGGGACATTCGGAAAACCAAGAAGAGTTACCACAGAATCCTAGAGTTATAGAACTAAGGGATATAATAGAAATAATAATAGTGCCCGGCTCTTCATCTCTTTATCCAATCAAAAAGTATTTATTAAGCTTTTACTGTATTCCAGATGCTGATGGCAAAACAGAGAAGGCACATTCCATGCTTGAAGGAGCACAGGACCAAGAGGGAGAGATATACACACAAGGACACAACTAAATAGAAATATTGGCAAGGGGTTTGGGGGGTGCCCAGAGGAGAAGAGGTGAAAATCTGTGTGAAGACTGGAAGACACTTCTCCTCTGAGGTCTGTTTATTTCCTCCTTAAGACCTCTGCATTGCACTTGTGTTCTACTTAGTTCTTGGATGGCTGCAAGTGGCCGATGATGGCATGGCATAGGAGTTTGCTGTTCATCATAAAGGAAGGTAAAATTTCTTATGAGAGAATTCACATGAAAACATATGTATTCAGCCATTCTCAGTAGATAATGCTCCAACAAGAACGTGTCAAGAGTAAAAAGAACTTGTACTCTATTTAACAAGATTATTGTTTAGCATTAGATGAGTTGTCCTCAATCTTGGTTACACATTAGATTCACCTGCAGAACTTTAAAAATACATTGGTTGGTTCACACCCCAGAGAATCTAATCAGCATGAGATGGGCAGAGAAAAATCAGTGTTTTTAAGGAGTTCCCTAGCTGATTTTGTTCTGCCAAGAGTTGACAGTCTTTGGTTTAGATTAGTGGCCGTTTTCAATCAGCTGAATTTGAGATTTGAGTAAATCCTCACACATTGACAGGACTCACTACTTATTTACTAAGATACACAACAGCCAAAATTAACCTCCTCTGATTCTTCTGGAGCCTCAGAAGCGTTGGCATTCTCTCTGCTTTTATTCCCTTTACTTGAACAGCCTGTCATGACCTGTCCAGTGCAATAGTACTCTTCTCTTATTCTGAGGTAAGTTTCCTCATCTAGTTTTTAAGATGCTTT